>NW_027445681.1:92359-237562 GCF_035582795.1 Mycteria americana
GAAGAAGACGGTGGTGAGGGGAAGACGGTGGTGAGGGAAGACAGTGGTGAGGGAAGATGGTGGCGAGGGGGAGAAGATGGCGGCGAGGGGGAGACGGCGGTGAAGGGGGAGAAGACGGCGGCTCCCCACACACCGCAGCGGCTCCGACATGGCTTTATTGTCACGGGGCGCGCGGGCCCCCAGACACGGGCTAGGCGGCTCTCCCGCCACGGGGCCGCTGGGGCTCAGGGCTGCCCCGCGGCAGCTGGGACGCTGTCGAGGAGCTGCTGGCGAAGGCTTGCTCGAGCTGGGGGGCGAGAGGGGGCGGTGAGGGGCTGCCCCGCGCCTGCCCCCCCCCCCCCCCCAGCCCGTCCCCACGGCCGCCCCCCACCTGCAGGACGAGGGTGCGGTTGTGGGGGCCGTCGTGGGGGCCCAGCTCCTGCCCCACGGCCAGCGTCACCCGGCTCGGGCTGGGGGGGCCCAGCCCGGCGCGGTGCCGCCCCAGCTCTGGGGAGGGGAAGGCGGCGTCAGTGGGGCAGAGCCTGCGGGGCGGGGAGGGGGCTGCTGCGGGGCGGGCGCAGGGCACTTGTGGGGCGGGTGTGGGGCACTGTGGGGCGGGGCACCCACCACTGGTGGGCGGGGGTAGTGCTGGGGCTCTGGTGGGGCGGGTCCAGGGCCGCTATGGGGTTGTTCTGGGGTATTTATGGGGCACTGAGGGGGCAGGTGCAGGACAGTTATGGGGCAGCTGTGGGGCACCTCTGGGCACCGATGGGGCACTTGTGGGGCGGGTCAGGGCCGCTATGGGGCATTATGGGGCAGCTATGGGGCACTTGTGGGGCAGGTGCGGGACAGCTATGGGGCAGGTGTGGGGCACCAGCGGGGCCCTCGTGGGCGGGTCCAGGACTGCTATGGGGCTGTTAGGGGGCAGCTATGGGGCACTTATGCGGCAGGTGCAGGACAGCCATGGGGCAGCTATGGGGCATCTCTGGGGCACCGACGGGGCCCTCGTGGGCGGGTCCAGGACTGCTACGGGGCACCGATGGGGTCAGTATGGGGCACTGACGGGGCCCTCGTGGGGCGGCGGCGGGGCGGGGCACTCACCCTCCGGAAGCGCTGGGCGTCGAAGGCCTGCACCAGCTCCCCGGCGGGCAGGGCGGCGCCGCGGGCGGGGGCCCCGGCGTGGGGGGCGCGCAGTGCAGCCCCCCGGCCCCCGCCCCCGGCCCCGCCCCGGGCCGGCGCCGCAGGAAGAGCCCGCGGCGGGCGCTGGCCAGCAGCAGCCCCGGGCGCAGGCCGGCCAGCAGCCGCCCCAGGGCGGGGGGGGCGGCGCCCGGCAGCGCCTCGGCGCGGGCAGCAGCAGCAGGCGGGGCAGCAGCCCGGGGCGGGGCGGGGCGGCGCCCGGCGGCGCGGGGGGCCCCAGCAGGTACTCGCCGGGGGGCAGCCAGCCCTGCCAGGCCAGCGCCCCCCCCAGCCAGAGCCGCAGGCCCAGGCAGGCGCCGCCTGCGCGGGGGGAGCGGTCGGGCGGGGCCGGGACACGCCCGGGACACGCCCGCCGCGGGGGAGCCGCCACCCCCCTCCCTAGAACGGGCCAGGGCTAAGGGGGGGCGGGGCTAGAGGGAGGGGTGGGGAGGGGTGGGGCCAAAAGGAGGGGCGAGGGTGTTGTCAGAGAGGGGCGGGGCTAAAGGGAAGGGCGAGGGTGGAGTCAGGGGACACGCCCACTGCGGGGAACCGCCCACACGCCTCCCCCCGGGAAGGGGCCAGGGCTGGGGCGGGGCTAGAGGGAGGGGTGGGGTCGGGGAGGGGCGGGGCTAAAGGGAGGAGTGAGGGTGGAGTCAGGGGGACACGCCCACCGCGGGGGAACCGCCCACCCCCCCTGGGAAGGGCCAGGGCTAAGGGGGGTTTGGGAGGGGTGGGGCCAAGCGAAGGGGCGGGGCCAGAGCTAAGGGAGGGGTGGGGCGGGGCTACAGGGAAGGGTGGGGTCAGGGAGGGGTGGGGCCAAAGGGAGGGGTGAGGGTGGAGTCAGGGGGACACGCCCACCGCGGGGGAACCACCCATCCCTCCTGGGAAGGGGCCAGGGTAAGGGGGGGCGGGGCTAGAGAGAAGGGTGGGGTCGGGGTGGAGTCAGAGAGGGGCGGGGCCACAGGAGGGGCAGAGCCAGGGATGTGGTGGGGTCTGGGCTGGGGTGTGGTCGCAGGAGAGGGCGTGGCCGGGGGTGAGGTCGCAAGGGCTGGGGGTGGGGCTAAGCACCCGGGGGCGGGGCTTACCCTGTGCAGGCGGGAGGGGCTCAGGGCTGTCCACCATGATGTCCAGTTTCAGGGGGGCCGGGGGCGGGGCCTCAGCTGGAGGGGGGCGGGGTCAGACGCGGCGGCCACACCCCCAGCTCCTCCCTCCACCGCCCCCCCCACCCCCCAGCTCTCACCGAGCCCCTCCTCGGGGCGGGGCTCCTCGGGCGGCTCCGCCTCCTGCTCCGCCTCCTGCTCCGCCTCCTCCTCTTGGCCGGGGGGCGACGCCTGCGGGCGGGGTTCGCCGCCGCCCCCCGCCGCGGGGCCGAGCGCCGCCTCCCGGGGGGTCCGCGAGCCCCCGCGCCTGGGGGGCTGTGTGCCTGCGGGGCCCACGCGTGGGTGCCCCGCCTCCGCGTGCCCGTCCCGCCCCCCCAGTTTGGGTCCCCCGCACCCGCTGCCCACCCCACCCCCCCCCCCCGGGGTCCCCCCGGCTCTGGCGTCCCCCAGCCCCCGCCCCGCCGCGCCCATCCCGTCCCGTCCCCGCCCCACCTCGCGGCGCAGGCGGCGGCAGCAGGCGGTACACCTTGTACGGGCGGGGCCCCTCCAGGCGGGAGCGGGCCGGCAGCTCCTGGAACTCGGGGCTCTTGTTGAGGGCGCAGCGCAGCCGCGTCTTCCAGCCGGCGGGGTCGGGCCGCGCCCCGGGGCGGAGCCGCCCCTTGAACTCCGCCCACGCCTGCCACGCCCGCGCGGGGAGGAGGCGTGACCGGGGCGGTGACGGGCGCCCGCCCGCCCGGGCCCCGCCCCGGCCCCACCCACCCCGGCCCCGCCTACACAGGCTCCGCCCTTGTCACCCGGCGGCGGGTAGTGCCGGCCCCGCCCACCCGGGCCCCGCCCCTGGCCCCACCCACCCCGGCCCCACCTACACAGGCTCCGCCCTTGTCACCCGGCAGCGGGTAGTGCCGGCCCCGCCCCTCACCCGGCAGAGGGCAGCGCTGGCCCCGCCCACCCCCACAGGCTCCGCCCCGGCCCCACCCGCCCCGACCCCGCCCCGGTCCCCCGGCAGCAGGCACTGCCGGCCCCGCCCCTCCCCCGGCAGCAGGCACTGCTGGCCCCGCCCGCCCCGGCCCCACCCCCACAGGCCCCGCCCCTCACCTGGCAGAGGGCGGTGCCGGCACCGCCCCTGGCCCCGCCCTTCCCCGCGTGCTGCCAGGGGATGCGCAGCGCCGAGCGCCCGGCGTCGTCCCACACCAGCCCCGCGAAGCGCCCGCTCTCCACCTGCGCCACCAGCCAGGGCCGCAGCCGGCGCCCGCCCCCCCCCGCCATCCTGGGGACCGGGACGGGGCCCTGCCGACGGGGGGAGGGGACACCGTGACGGGGGGGACGGGGACACCGGGGACGTGGGGACAGGGGACACCGTGTCTGGGGGGACGGGGACACCAGGGACGTGGGGACGGGGCCACTGGGGCCGTGGGGACAGAGGATGTGGGGACACCAGACCCAGGGACTGTGGGGACAGGGACACCGGGGCCGTGGGGCCACCGGGGCCGTGGGGACGGGGACAGCCCGTCTGGGGGTACGCAGCGACAGGGGCGTGGGGACAGGGGACACCAGAGCCACGGGGACAGGGACTGCAGGAGTATGGGGACACTGGGGCTGTGGGGACACCCGATCCGTGGGGACAGGGACACCCCCTCTGGGGGGGGGGACAGGGGACACAGGGACATCAGGTCCAGGGGACAGGGACAGCAAGGCCATGGGGACACCGGGGCCGTGGGGACACCCGATCCATGGGGACAGGGCCACCGGGGCCGTGGGGACGGGGACACCCCGTCTGGGGGTACGCAGCGACAGGGGCGTGGGGACAGGGGGACACCAGAGCCACGGGGACAGGGACAGCAGGGACAACCATGGGGACCCCGGGGCCGTGGGGACACAGGGACGGGGCTGTTGGGGCCCCGCTGCCGCCGCTCACCTCCGCTCCCCGCTGCTCTTCCGCGAAATCACGTGACCCAGCCCCGCCCCTCGCCCCGCCCCCGGCACGCAGACACTGGAGGGAGGGGCCGTCACCGCCTTTATTGCTCCGCCCCCCTCCCGCGGGGGGCGTGGTCAGCGGCGCGGGGGGGGGCGCGTCCCCAGGGGCGCCTCCCGCGCCAGCAGGCGGCGCAGGCGCGCTCCGTACTCCTCCTCGCTCTCCTGGGCGGCGCGGGGCGGCCTCCCGCCCGGCAGGTGGCGCTCGGCGGCCGCGTGCAGCTCGGCCGGCGTGTACAGCAGCGCCGGGTCCAGGCGGTGCTCGTTGATCAGCCGCACCAGGTACTCGGTGTAGTGCCCCCTGCCGGCCGGGAGGTCAGCCCGCCCCGCCGCCACACCCCCTCGGGACCCCCGAGTGCCCCATAGCGACCCCCCAGAGAGCCCTCAAGGCCCCATAGGGACCCCCAGGTGCCCCACAGGGACCCCAAAGAGACTCGTGGGGACCCCCAAGTGCCCCATAGGAGCCCCAAATGCCCCACAGGGGCCCTGAAGGTCCCCAAATGCTCCTCTAGGGACCCCCAAGTGCCGCATAGGGACCCGAAGAGACCCACAGAGACCCCCCGCTGCCCCATAGGGACCCCAAAGAAACCCATAGGGACCCCCAGAGAGCCCTCAAGGCCCCATAGGGACCCCCAGGGTCCCCAGATACTTCCCCAGGGCCCCCCAAGTGCCCCCCAGGGCCCCCCAAGTGCCCCCCACTCACCGGCAGAGCCCGGCGTGCCCCGGGGGGGTCTCCCTGCCGCAGGGCTCGTCCCGCAGCCCCGCCGGCGTCTCCTTCTGCTCCAGCACCCCGCAGCCGCCTGCGCCCACAGCCTCAGCGCCCGCCCCTGCCCCACGGGCAGGCGTGGGGCTGCCCCACGCTTGGGGGGCACGGGGGGAGGGGGGGAGGGATGGGGGGGGTTACGGGGGGTCCCCACCTCCGGGCACGGGTCGGGCTCCGGCCGGCGGCTCCGTGTCGAAGGGCACCCCCCCCTCCTGGGGGGCAGGATGGGGGTCAGAGAGACCCACAGCGACCACGGACTGCTCCCTAGAGACCCGCACCTGCCCCACAGTGACCCCCAACTGCCCCATAGAGACCCACACACCTGCTGCACACCGACCCCCAAGTGCCCCCCTGTAGCAAAATGCCCCATAGAGACCCAGAGCGGCCCCACAGCAACGCCCAAGCGCCCCACAGAGACCCCCCGCTGCCCCACAGTGACCCCTCAATTGCCCCACTGTAGCAGAGCGCCCCATAGAGACCCACAGCTGCCCCACAGGGACCAGCAACTGCCCCACACAGACCCGCAGGTGCCCCATAGCAACCAACTGCCCCACGGCCTGTCCCAGCAGCAACCCTCAAGTGCCCCATAGAGACCCACGGCTGCCCCATAGCGACCCCCCACTGCCCCACAGGGACCTTCAGGTGCCCCCCGGAGACCCCAAGCGCCCCACCGTAGCGAAGCACCCCACGGACACCCCCGGCTGCCCCACAGCCTGTCCCAGCCGCCCCGCAGCGACCCCCAAGCGCGCCCCCGCCGCCCCCCAAGACTCCCCCCCAAGCCCTCCCCGGAGCACGGCCCCACACGGCCGCCCCACGGCCGCCCCACGCACCCGGAGGAGGCGCTGGAGGCGGGGGGGCTCCCAGTCGCGCAGGTAGAAGAGGCAGTCGCGGGGGTGGTGGCCGTGCAGGGACCCCCGCAGGGGACAGCCCCGCTCGGGGCAGCGCTGGGGCAGCGCCAGCCGTGGGCGCCCGCCCCATAGGGCCCCCGCCCCATAGGGACTCCCCCCCCCCCCCCCCCAGATCCTCCCGCCCCACGAGGGTCCCACCAGTGACCCTCCCTACCCCATAGCGAACCCCGGGAGACCTCCCCCTGCCCCCCAGAGACCCCCCCAGGGAGACCCCCGCCCCACAGGGACCCCCCGCCGCCCCCCACAGGGCCCCCCCCGAACAGAACACCCCACAGAGCCCCCCACAAAGACCCGGCAGAGCCCCCCCCTGCCCCACAGAGCCCTCCTCTGCCCCACAGAGCTCCCCCTGCCCCACAGAGCCCCCCCTGCCCCAGAGCCCCCCTCTGCCCCACAGAGAATCCCTCCGCCCCACTCACGTCCTTGGCGTGGAAGGGGCCGTAGCAGCCGCTGCAGAAGTGGTGGCGGCACTGGGAGCACTGGAAGTGCATGCAGCCCCCCCGGGCCAGCGCGTACCACACCCCGCACTGCGGGCACGCTGTGGGGCAGCCGTGGGGCAGCCGTGGGGCAGGGCCGTACCCACGGCGACCGCCCCCCCGCCGCCGCGCCGTGGGGCGGGGACGCCCCCGGCCCCGCCGCCGCGGGGCACCCACCGATGCCGTGCTCCTGCAGGAAGGCCGCCAGCCCCACGGGCGCCGCTTGGGGGTCGCGGGCGCCCAGCCGGGCCCCGAACTCGGCGCAGGAGAGGGTCGCGTGCTGGGGGTCCCACTGCGGGCGGGGCCGGCGTCACCCCACGGCGAGCCCCGGCACTCCATAGCGGCCCCGCACCCCACCCCACGCGAGCCCCGGGACCCCCGGCTGCCCCACGGGGACGCACGCTGCCCCATAGGGCCCCCCCGCCTGCCCCATAAAGAGCCCCCACCCCATAGGGCCCCCCATCTGCCCCATGGCGACCCCCCCGCCCCATAGGGACCCCTCTATCTGCCCCATAAAGAGCCCCACCCCATAGGGGCCTCCCCCACCCCATAGTGACCCCCATCACCCCATAGAAACCCCTCATCCTGACCCATAGGCCCCCCACCCCATGGGGACCGTCCATCTGCCCCAGAGCAGCCCCTGTCACCCCACAGGAACCCATCTGCCCCATAGCGACCACCATCACCCCATACGAACCCCCCATCCTGACCCATAGCCCCCCCCCATGGGGCCCCGCACCCCCGGCAGGGCCCCACAGCTGCCCCACACCCCCCCGGGCCCCGCACCGGGCGCTGGCAGCGGGGGCAGAAGCGCTGGTGGCACTGGGGGCACTGGGCCGGGCCCTGCTCCGCCTCGAAGATGAACCCGAACGAGCACTGGGGGGGCAGGGGGGCGGGCGGGGGTCACCCCACGGCGCCCCAGCCCCACAGATCCCCCCCGAGAGAACAGCCGGCCCCACACATCCCCCCCAAACAAGACACGCAGCCTCAGAGACCCCCCAGCCCCACAGCTCCCCCCTGCCCTATGCAGAGCTCCAGCCCCCTAAAGCCCCCCCAGCCCCACAGAAAGCCCCTAGAGCTCCCCTGACCTATAGAGACCCCCCCAGCCCCATAGATCCCCCTCAAAGAGAACCCGCAGCCCCACAGACCCCCCCAATATACATCCCCCACCCCCGCAGCCCCATAGTTCCCTCAAAATACATCTCCCCGCTCCCCCCCCCCCCCCCCAGATCCCCCTCCCAGCCCCACAGATCCCCCCAACATCCATCTCCAAGCCACCCAGCCTTATATCTCCCCCAGCCCCACAGCTCCCCCCCCAACCCTATATCTCCCCCCCCAGCCCCACAGCTGCCCCCCAGCTGCCCCCACCTGGATGCACCAGATGAACTTGGGGTCCCGCATGAGCTCCAGCTCCGTCAGCTTCTGGGTGAAGAGCTGGTAGGTGTCGGGGTCCAGGCACTGCCGCAGCTGGGGGGCACGGGCGTGGGGAGCGGGGTCAGACCCCCCAAACCCCCCCAAAACCCCCCCCCAGCCCCCCCCCCGGGCCCCACCTGGATGTCGAGGGTGGAGAAGTAGGAGAGGCGCTGGGCCTCGTCGGCCAGGTCGGGGCGGGCGCAGGCGGGGCAGACCAGGTCGCCCACGCGCCGCTCCTTCACCCCGATGGTGAAGTGCAGGCGGAAGCACTCGGGGCACAGCGGGCACTCGCACGACGTCAGCCACTGCATCTGCGCCCCCGCCGGCACCCCGACCCCGTGGGGACCCCGGCCTCCAACCGGGGACCCCCCCACCGCGGACCCCGACCCCCCACTGGGGGACCCCGACCTCCCACTGGGACCCCCCGACCTCCAACTGGGGACCCCGACCCCCCCTGAGGGTCCCCAGGCTCAAACTGGAGACCCCAACCTCCAACTGGGGACCCTGACCCCCCAATGGGGGACCCCGACCTCCAACTGGGGATCCCCACCCTCAAACTGGGGACCCCAATGCGCCATGGGGACCCTGACCCCCCACTGGGACCCCCCAATCTCCAACCGGGGACCCCGACCCCCCACTGGGACCCTGACCCCCCACTGAGGGACCCTGACCTCCAACTGGGGGACCCCGACCCCCCACTGGGACCCCAACCTCAAACCGGGGTCCCCACCCTCACCCAGGGTCCCCACTTCTCTGGGGGTCCCCACCCTCTGAGGGTCCTTGCCCGGGGGTGTCCCCCCCCCTTAGGGGTTCCCTCACCCCCTTAGGGGTCCCCCCTCCCTCCCACGGTCCCGTCCCCCCCCTTAGGGGTCCCCCCACCCTCTGAGGGTCCCCCCCCGCCCCCCGGTCCCGTACCTGCTGCCGGGGCAGCCCCCAGCCGCACACGGCGCACTCGCAGCGCAGGCGGCGGCGCAGGACGGCGCGGTCGGGGCAGTGGCCCACGGCCTCCACCAGCTCGCCCAGGCCCCGGGGGCCGCGGCCCAGCCCCAGCTCCCGCCCCAGCGTGGCCACCAGCTGCGCCCGGCCCCAGCTGGCCACCCCCAGCGTGGCCAGCACTCGCCGCGCCACTGCCTGCGGGCCGGCCCCCCCGCTCAGCCGGGGCCCGCACAGCCAGCCCCGAGCCCTCCTCATCGCCCCACGACCCCCCAGTAACTCCCAGTCACCCCACACCCCCTGCCTGTAACTCTACACCCCCTCCCAGTAACTCCCAGTAACCCCACACCCCCTCCCCGTAACCCCACACCCCCTCCCAGTAACTCCCAGTAACCCCACACCCCCTCCCAGTAACTCTCAGTCACCCACACCCCCTCCTAGTAACCCCACACCCCCTCCCAGTAACTCCCAGTCACCCCGCACCTCCTCTCAGTCACCCCAGACTCCAACCTAGTAACTCCCAATAACCCAAAACCCCTTGCCAGTAACCCCAAACCCCTTCCCAGCACCTCCCAGTAACCTCACACCCGTCCCAGTGGCCCCCAAACCCCTTCCCAGTCCCCCCAGTCCCTCCCAATCCCCCCCAGCCCCTCCCACTCCCCTCCCAGCCCCCTCCTATCCCCCCCAATCCCCCCCCAGTCCCTCCCAATCCCCTCCCAGTCATCCCCAGTCCTCTCCCAGTCCCTCCCCAGTCCCCCCCCAGTCCCGGAGCCCACCTGCTGGTCGGGGCAGTCGAAGTCGAGGGGCGGCTGCTGGGGCTGCCACACCCGCCGCTGGAAGGGCTGCAGCCGCCGCCGCTGCAGGTCGCCCAGCGCCCCCCACACGGCCCCTCCGTTCTGGTAGAGGGCGGCGCCCGCCGCGCCCCGCTCCGGGAACCCCAGCGCCGCCAGCGCCCGCAGCTGCCGCCGCGGCGTCACCACGGGGGACGCGCCCGGGGACACGCCCCGGCACGCCCCGCCCACTGCGCGCTGAGCCCCGCCCCCCCGCAGGCACCCGCCGGCAAGGCCAGCCCCGCCCCCGCGCTAAGCCCCGCCCCGGCCTCCAAGCCCCGCCCCCCGGCTCCCCTGCAGGGCACCACGGGGGAGGCTGCCCCGCCCTGTAGCCCCGCCCCCAAGCCCTAAGCCCCGCCCACAGGCCCTAAGCCCCGCCCCCTCAGCGATCAGCAAACTCCCCTGCAGGGCACCACAGCCACCACCCCCCGTCCCGTAGCCCCGCCCACCCTCCAAGCCCCGCCCCCACCCTCCAAGCCACACCCCCTCTCCCCCTCCCAGCTCCCTTCCAGGGCCCCACAGGGGAGGAACCGCCCCAACCTGTAGCCCCGCCCTCATGCTAAGCTCCACCCCCCACCCAAAGCTCCACCCCCGCACCAAGCCACACCCCCTGGCTCCTCCCAGCTCCCTTCCAAGGCCCCACAGGGAAGAAGCGCCCTGCCCCGTAGCCCCGCCCCCACCCCAAGCCCCGCCCCCACCCAGCCACACCCGCCGTCCCCCTCCCAGCTCCCCCCCCCCCCCAGGGCACAGCAGGGGACCCCCAGCCCGGCCCCGCCCTCCCCGGCCCCGCCCCCGGCCCCGCCCTCCCCGGCCCCGCCCCCGCCTACCTGCCTCCGGCGGGCGCCCAGGCAGGCCTCCAGGGCGCGCTGGGGGTGGGCGTGGGCGCGGGCCCAGGCGCGGGCGGCCTCCCGCAGGGACAGGGCCCCCAGCGGCCCCCCCGGCTCGGCCGCCCCCCGCCGCCCTGCCGCCCCCGCCAGCGCCCCCAGCGCCGCCCCCAGCCCCGCCCGCGCCCGCGCCACCGCCGCCCCCGCCGGGCCCCCCAGCGCCGCCGCCCCCGCCACCACCGCCTCCGCCGGCACCCCCTGCGCCTCCGCCGCCTGCGCAGCGAGACGGGGCGGGTGTCCCCGGGCCGCCACCGGCACCGCCCCGGGGCACCCCGACCCTGGGGGCACCCCGATCCCTGGGGGCACCCCGACCCCTGGGGGCACCCCCAAACTCCTGGGGGCACCCCCAAACTCCTGGGGGCACCCCCAAACTTTGGGGATGCTCGTGGGGGCACCCCGACCCTGGGAGCACCCCGACCCCTGGGGGCACCCCAAACCCCTGGGGGCACCCCCGGGGCACCTCGAACTTTGGGGACGCTCGTGGGGGCACCCCGACCCTGGGGGCACCCCAAACCCCTGGGGACACCCCGACCCCTAGGGACACCCATGGGGTACCCGAATCCTGGGGACACCCATGAGGCACCCCAAAACCCACGGAGGCACCCAAACCCCTGGGGACACCCCCGGGGCGCCCAAAACCCATGGGAACACCCTTGGAGACACCCCAAAGCCCCTGGGGACACCCCAAAAGCCCCTAGGAACACCCCTGGGGGCACCCAAAAGCCCCGGTGACACCCCGGGGGGCACCGACGGCCACCCCAAACCCACGGGGACGCCCTCGGGGGCACCACGGGGCAACCCCAAGGACCTGGGGACGCCCCACAGCCTGGGGGCGCCCGCGGGGTCCCCGAGAGCCACCCAAAACCTCGGGGGACCCCCCCCCCCCCCCCCAAACCCCGAGGACCCCGTCAGAAGCCCCCCCCAAGGGCCACCCGTCCCCCCAGGGACCCCCCAGCCCCTCGGGGACCCCGGGACCGGCGGGAGCTCACCCTGACGAGGGCGACGAGGCGGCGGCCGTCCTCCCGCAGCCGCTCCTGCCGCCGCCGCTCGGCCTCCTGGGAGGGGCTGGGGGCGGGGGGCTCCCCCGCCCGCTTGGGTCCCCCCGGCGTCGCCGTCGCCGCGGGGCGGGGGGAGGCGGGGGGCGGCGTCGGCGTCCCCCCGGTGCGGTGACAGACCTCGCACACCCGCCCCGAGCCCTCGTTCCAGTAGGTGCAGTGGGGGCACTGCCAGCCCTGGGGGGGGGGCAGGGCAGGGGCTGGATGCCGGGGTCCCCCCAGGGGGTGGGGGTCCCCCCCGACCCCCGGGACCCCCAGGAGCACCCCCGGGCGCCCCCCGGACTGACCTGTGGGGCGGGGGGCGGCCGCCGGGCCAGGCGGGGACGCTCGCAGACCCCGCAGAGGACGCTGGGGCCGGGGTTGAGGAAGGTGCAGGAGGCGCAGGCCCAGCCCCCGCCCTCGCTGCCGCCGGGGGGCTGCCCCATGGCGGTCGGGGGCTGCCCCACGGCGCCGGGGGGCGGGCAGGCCCCGTATGGCCACGGGGACAGCGACGAGCTGTGGGGGGAACAACAAGCGTGACGCACCCTATAGATCCCCGTAGCCCCCCCCGGTCCCCCTGTGGGGCTGCTACAGGGGATTTGCGGGGGGACGTGGGGGGTCCCATGGGGCTATAGGGCATTTGGGGGGGATATGGGGCTGCTATAGGGGATTTGGGGTGGTATGTGGGCCCCATGGGGCTATAGGGCATTTGGGGGGGGATATGGGGCTGCTATAGGGGACTTGGGGTAGTATGGGGATCGCATGGCGCTATAGGAAGATTCTGTGGCCCGATATGAGATTGCTATAGGGGATTTGTGGTGGTATGAGAACGCCATGGCGCTATAGGAAGATTTTGCGGCCTGATATGGGGCTGCTATAGGGGATTTGGGGTGATATGGGGGTCCCATGAGAATATAAGGGATTCGGGAGAGAATATGGGGCTGCTATAGGGAATTTACAGTGGTAAGGGGGTCCCACGAGGCTATAGGGAATTTGTAGAGCCATATAGCGCTGTTACAGGGGATTTGAGGTGGTGTGGGGACCCCACGGCGCTATAGGAAGATTTTGCAGCAGGATGTGGGGCTGCTATAGGGGATTTGGGGGGTCCCATGGGGCTATAAAGGATCCCAACAGAACGATATAGGGAGAGTCTCCCCCCAAAGAGGATCTTGGGGGTCTATAGGGGATGTGGGGGGGCTATAGGGATCCCCCAGGCCGCAGGGGATGCTGGGGGGGCTGTGGGGCTCCCGTGGGGCACAGGGACGCGTAGGGGTGCTATAGGGGTGTCGGGTAGGGGTGCGGCAGGGCTCTCCGCTTCGGGGCGCTATAGGGGATGCGCGGGGGTGCTATAGGGGCGTCGGTGCGGGGGTGCCACGCGTCACCTGGGATCCCCTCGGGGGGGGCTGGGCGGGCGCCGGGGGACGCAGTCGGGGCGGGGCCGGCCGGGGGGGGTCCCTCCTGGGGGCGGGACCCTCAGCACCTACGCAGCCCTATAGAGCTCCTACAGACCCTCTATAGACCCCCCCGGCCCCATGCCAGACGCCATAGACACTCCCCAATTACAGACAAACTCTACAGCTTCTATAGAAACCTCTCAAGTCCTACAGAGCCGCCCACATCCCATACAGCTTCTATAGATCCACTGCCAGACCCCACATAGCCCCTGCCCGCCCATACAGAGCCCCCCCCCCCCAGCCCCTATAGAACCACCCCCAAACTCCCCACAGTCTCCATACAGGCTTTATAAAACTTATAGAACCCCACCCAGGCCCTACAGAGCCACCACTCGCCCCTATAGAATTCCCGTAGCCTCTACAGTACCACCCCCCAGCCCATATAGAACTCTCCCTGACCCCATAGATTTCACAAGCTCTCTATAGAGGCCCCCTCCAAACTCTCACAACCTTTATAGTATCTGTGTGATACCGCACAACCACATACGTAGCCTTATAGATTCTATATAGCTACTATATACTTATAGCTCTACCCATGTAAAGCCCCCCCAGGCCCCATAGAGACCCCCCAGACCCCCCACAGCCCCTATAGACTATTCCCACCCCCCCCCAGTCGCACACCTGTCGCTATAGAGCCCCTATAGAGCCCCCCCAAACCCCTTAACTCCCCTGTGCCCTATAGAGCCCCCCCAAACCCCATAGCCCTCCCCATCCCCTATAGAGCCCCTATAGACCCCCCAGACCCCGTAACCCCCCCCCATCCCCTATAGAACTCCTATAGCCCCTGTACCTGCAGAGCTCTCCCCATCCGTTATGGGCAGCGAGTCGGGCACCAGCGGCCCCTGGGGTGGGGAGAGGAGCCCCGCCCAGTTCACACCAGTATGGACCAGTTTGGCCCCACGGCCCCCCCCAGTACATCCCCGGGCACCCCCAGTGCCCCGCCCACCCCTCCCAGTGCATCCCCACCCCCTCCCAGTCCCTCCCAGTATAGCCCCGCACTCCCCCCAGCAGCTCACAGTCTCTCCCAGTACAGCGCTCTGCTCCTCCCAGTCCCTCCCAGTACAGCGCTCTGCCCCTCCCAATCCCTCCCAGTCTCTCCCAGTACAGCCCTCTGCTACTCCCAGTCCCTCCCAGTCCCCGCTCACCTCAGCCCCCCCTGCCAGGATGTCAGTGAAGAACTGGGGGTTCGGGTGCTGGTCCTGGGGGGGGAAGAGTCAGAGCCTGCCCAGTGCCCCCCAGTATGCCCCAGTGCCCCTCCCAGTGCCCCCCCGTATGTCCCAATGCCCCCCAGTACATTTCAGTGATCCTCCCGCTGCCAGCCATAACGTCCCAGTAACCACCCAGTCCCTCTCAGCAACCGCCAGTTTCTCCCAGTGCTCCCCAGTTTACCCCAGTGACCGCTGCAGTCCCTCCCAGTATCCCCCAGTCCGTCCCAATGACCCTCCCAGTGCCCTCCAGACCCTCCCAGTGCCCCCCAGTTTATGCCAGTGACCTCCCAGTCCCTCCCAATCACCTTCCCAGTGCCCCCCAGTTTACCCCAGCGACCTCTGCAGTCCCTCCCAGCACCCCCCAATCCCTCCCAGTGCCCCCCAGTTTATCCCAGTGGCCTCCCAGTTTCTCCCAATCCCTCCCAGCACCCCCCAGTCTACCCCAGCACCCCCCAGCGCTCACGGCCAGCAGGAGGTCCAGCTCGGCGCGCAGCAGCAGGACGTCGGCGGTGACGGCGGCCACGCGGGGGCCGTGGGGCGCCCCCGCCCCCGGGGGGAAGCTCAGCCCCTCCCCCGTCTCCTCCGTGTACCCCAACAGCCGCAGCACCCCCCGGCCCCCCTGCGGGGGGGCACCGTCACAGGGGGCACTGGGGCGCTGCGGGGGGGACGAGGGTGCCCCGGGGGGACTGGGGTGATACGGGGGGGACTGGGGTGCCCCAGGGGGGATTGGGGTGATGTGGGGGGGGGACTGGGGTCCTGTAGGGGAGTATTGGGGTCCTGTAGGGGAGTATTGGGGTGCCCCGGGGGGAACTGGGGTGCCCCGGGGGGAACTGGGGTCCTGTAGGGGGATATTGGGGTGCCCCGGGGGGAACTGGGGTGATATGGGGGGGACTGGGGTGCTATAGGGAGTATTGGGGTGCCCCAGGGTCGTACTGGGGCTCCCCAGGGAGAATTGGGGTGGTCAAGAGAGCTACTGGGGCGTTGCTGGGGTCATCCAAGTGACCTAGAAGGAATAAGGGGGCATCCCACCAAAAATCGGGGTGACCGCGCTGGGTATTGGGGTGTTACAGGGGGTACCGACGTACCATACGAAGTACTGGGGTGTACCGAGCAGAATTGGGGTGCTATAGCACGATATCGGGGTGCCCCAAATACAGTTACAGTGCCACAAAGCCGATATCGGGGTGCTGCGGGGAGGTACTGGGGGCCCGGGGGGGACTGGGGTGGCATTCGGGTCCTCTAGAGGGGACAGCGGGGTGCCCTGGGGGGACCCAGGACATTTTGGGGTGTCTCAGGACAGACCCGGGGCGCCGCACAGAAAAATCGGGGTGCTACAAGGGGATACAGGGGCGATCTGGGGGCACGCCGCGGGGTATCGGCACGGGCTGGCAAAGCACGGGCTCCACAGAGGGACATTGGGGGGTCCCAGCGGGGTGGGGGGGAGGTTTTGGGGGCGCGGGGGGGGTTCGGGGTACCTGTATGGCGCCGACGGTGCTGCGGAAGACGGGGTTGCCGAAGCGGACGGTGCGCCAGTGCCGGGGGGGCCGGGGCTGCAGCAGGTTGCGGCCGTACTTCTCCAGGATGCTCAGCGCCGTCCGCAGCCCCCCCAGCCCCTGCGGCAGCTGCCCTGGCTCCTGGGGGAACGGGCGTCAGGGGCACCCCAAATCCCAGCCACCCCCCCAGTGCCCCCTCACCTCGCTGACCCCCCAGTATTGCCCCGTTAACCCCCAAAATCGCCCCCCCCCATCATTGACACCGCCCCGCTGCCGCCCCCAAATCCCCCCATGGCCCCCCAACTCACCCCACTGCCCCCCAGACTCCCCGCAATACCCCACTGCCCCCCCAAACCACCCTGTTGCCCCCCCAACCCCTAAATCCGCCCACTGCCCCCCTAAATCACTGCACTGTACCCCAAAACCGCCCCATGCCCCCCCAGACCCCTAAACCCACCCACTGCCCCTCTAAGTCATCTCACTGCTCCCCTAAATCCACCTACTGCCCCCCTAAATCACCTCACTGCCCCCCTGACCCCTAAACCCACCCACTGCCCCCCTAAATCACCTCACTGCCCCCCCAGACCCCAAAATCCACCCACTGCCCCCCTAAATCCACCCACTGTCCCCTAAATTACCTCACTGCCCCTCAAGACCCCGAAATCCACCCACTGCCCCCCTAAATCACCCCACTGTGCCCCAGAACCACCCCATGGCCCCCCCAGACCCCAAAATCCACCCCAAACACCTAAACCCACCCACTGCCCCCCTAAATCACCTCACTGCCCCCCAAAATCCACCCACTGCCCCCAAAATCACCTCACTGCCCCCCCAAACCAATCGCCCCCCTCCTCCCCCCCCAGCCCCCCCATACCCCATTCCCCCCCTGCCTATTTTGGGGTCCCCCCTCCCCGTACCAGGCGCAGGTTGTCCCGCAGCAGCCGGGCCCCGTCCAGGTGCCGGCACTTGGCGGGGGGGGGCAAAGGGACCCCCAAAAGCGGGCGCAGCTCGGCCGGCGTCGCCTCCCCGGGGTCCCGGGCCAGAGCCGCCTCCAGCGCCGCCCGCAGTGCCCCCAGGCTGGGTGGGGGGGACCCCTCAGAGCCCCCCGGGGTCGGGGGGGACCCCTCGGGGGTCTGGGGTGAGCCCCCTGGGTTGGGGGGTGCCCCCTCGGAGGCGCCCGTGATGTGGGGGGACCCCTCAGGGTTGGGGGGTGACCTCTTGGAGGCCTCCGCGATGTGGGGGGACCCCTCGGAGGACCCCGCGATGTGGGGGGACCCCTCAGGATCTTGGGGTGCCCCCTCGGAGACGTCCGCGATGCGGGGTGACCCCCCTGGGTTGGGGGGTGCCCCCTGGGAGCCCCCCTCCACCGGCATGGGGGCACGGGGCTCAGCCTCTTCCGCCATCAGCGCCCGAGGGCTGCAAAACGGGGAGACAGAGGGATTTGGGGGGGGTTAACGAGGGTAACGAGCTGTCAGCGGGGCAGCGCCCGTAGTAATGGGGTCCCCAAGGGGTCCTTGCCCCGCTGCCCCCCAAAACCCTCTGGCGGGGGGTCCCCACCACCCGGCGGGAGGGGTCCCTGCAGGGCTGTCCCGTCCCCCCACTGCCGGGGGGAGGGGTCCTGTCAGGAAAGGGCCCCTGACCCCCCCGGGGGTCCCCGTGTGAGGAAGAGAGCGGCCAGAGCGGGTTTGTGAGGGTCCGGGGGTACCAGGGAGAACTCGGGGCCCCATCGCGGGGGTCCCAGGAGGAGCCGGGGTGGGGGAGGGAAGCACACACCGGGGAGCCCCGGCCTACCTCAGGGGCCGGGGGCGGGGAGAGGCGGCGGCGGCGGCAGCGACCGCCCCGACCGACGGCGCCTTCAAAATGGCGGCGGCGGCGGAAGAGGGGAAGACAGCGGCTTCCCGCCCGACCGACGTCACGCGGCCCGGCCACGCCCCCGAACGGGCTGCCCTCACCCGCTATGGCGGAGCGCTGCGTCGCCCGCCTGCGCATGCGCCGCCGCTCTTGGCCACGCCCCCTGCCGGGCAGCCCGCGCCTGCCGGGGCGGAGCGCGGCGTCGCCGGCTCCGCGCCCCTCGCGCATGCGCGACACCGCCGGTCCGCCCTCAGCCCCGCCCCTTCTCCCCTCTCTCCTCAGGCCACCATGATGGCGGCGGCGGCGGCCCCGCGGCTCCGGCCGCTCCTCCGGGCCCTGCGGGCACAGGTGAGCCGGGGGGGGGCATAGGGGGACCTCCGCGGTGACGTCCAGCCGCTCTGCTGACGTCACGCCCGCGCCGTGGCGTCACTCCGATCGGGTGAGGTTGCCCGGCGGCCGTGAGGTGGGGGGGGGTCCTCTCCTCCCGCTCCCCCTCTCCCTCCTTCTCCGCCTTTCTCTGTCCCCTCTCTTTGTCGTGACGTCGCCGGGAGCCATGACGTCACGGCAAGCTCCCCCCCCTCCCCCCGGGGGGGGATCGCGCGGATTCATTGTGTCGTGTCCCTCGCGGTTTTCCCCTCTTCTGAGGCGATTTCCCGCGCTTTTTGAAGAATTACGTCACGGCCGGCTCTGACGTCGCACCCCTAGCAGTGTTCTGTTGTGGGGGGCGAGCGTCGGTCTCCGCGGCGACGTCATGGAGGTCACGACCTTGTCGGTGCTCTGCAGAGGGAGGGCGCAGGGGCCTAGCTGCCTGGGTGGGAGGGGCGGGCGCTGATGATGTCATGCTGAGGGCCGTGACATCACACGTACCCTCCCCCTTGCTCCCTCCCCCCAGACGCTGCGGGGGCCCCTCTGGCCCCGGAGACCCCCCCTGGGGCTGGGCCCTGCGCCCCGAGCCCTCGCCAGCACCGCCAGCGCCCAGGTGAGGGGGCTCGGGGGGGCTGTGGGGCAGAGGGGGGGCACAGTCAGGTCTCTGGGGGGGCGTGGGGGAGGATGGGGGCACGTTGGGGGGCTGTGGGGCAGATCAGGTGGATTCCGGGGGTCTGGGGGGCAGGACGGGGGGTCTGGGGGGGCCACGGGGCAGGACGGGGGGCTCTGGGGCGGCTGTGGGGCAGACCCCCGTGTAACACCCCCTTCTCTTCCCCCTGCCAGACAGCCTGCCCGGCCCCCCCGGCTGCCGTGGGGCAGGAGCCCCCCGCCGTGGGGCGGACGGAGCCTGCGGTGGGGCAGAGCCCCCCCTCCACGGGTCAGGAGCCCCCAGCCGTGGGTCAGGAGCCCCCCGCCCTGGCTCTAGAGCCCCCCGCCGTGGGGCTGGAGGAGGAGGTGCGGCTGGAGGACTTGGGGCTGGGGGCCTTCACCCCCGTGGGGCTGGTGCAAAACTTCCTGCAGTTCCTGCACCTCGACGTGGGGCTGCCCTGGTGGGGGGCCATCGCCGTCGGTGAGCGGGGCTGGGGGGGGGCGGCCGGCCGGCCGGGGGGGTGAGCTCGGCGGGGCCCCGTAGCCCGCCCTGACCCCCGCGGTGCCCCCCAGGGACGCTGGGGGCCCGGCTGGCCCTGCTGCCGCTGCTGGTGCGGGGCCAGCGCGAGGCGGCCCGGCTGGCCACCCACATGCCCCAGCTCCAGCTCCTCTCCCAGCGCCTGGCCGAGGCGCGCCGGGGCAGCGACCAGTTCCAGGGTAGGCGGGGCTTCGCCCGGGGGGCGGGGCCTACGGCGGGGGCGGGGCTCTGGCTGAGGGGGTGGGGCTTGTGGGGAGGGGCGGGGCTGGCAAAAGGGGGCAGCAATGCCTGGGGGGGGGGGGGGCTTGCTGCAGGCTGGGGCGGGGCTCAGGGTGAGGGGGTGGGGTTTATGGGAAGGGGTGGGGCTTGTGGAGCAGGGGCGGGGCCGGCAAAAGGGGGCAGCAATGCCTGGGCGGGGCTTACTGCAGGCTGGGGTGGGGCTCAGGGTGAGGGGGCGGGGTTTATGGGGAGGGGCGGGGCCTGAGGAAGGGGGCAGCAATGCCTGGGTGGGGCTTTGAGTGAGTGGGTGGGGCTTGTGGAGGGGGCGGGGCTTGTGGATGAGAGTTGTGGCTTGTAATGGAGCAGCAATGTCTGGGCGGGGCTTGGGATGAGTAGGCGGGGCTTTTGGAGCAGGGGCGTGGTCTGCGAGCTGGGGCGGGGCTTCCAATTGGGTGCTTGCTGCAGGCTGTGGGCGGGCTCTGGGGGGACAGGGGTGGGGCCTCAGGGCAAGGGGCGTGGCTTTAGCAGTGGGTGGGTGTGGGAAGGGGGCAGGGCCTCGACGCTGGAGGCGGGGCTGTGGTGGAGGAGGGGCTTCTGGAGCCTGTGTGGGCGGGGCCTGGCCCAGTGGGGCGGGGCTTTAAGGGCAGTTGGGGGTTTAAAGCAACAGTGGCTTTTATGTAAAGGGGAGGGGCCCTGACTTTTTGGGAGGGGTGGGGCTGGCAGGCAGGGGGCGTGGCTTCTCAAGCCCCGCCTCCTCTCACGCCCCGCCCTCCCGCAGTGGCCCGCGCCTACTCGGAGCTGGCGGCCTACCAGAAGCGCCACGACGTCAACCCCCTGCGCGGCTTCCTCGTGCCCCTGGTGCAGGTGAGGGGGGGCCCGGGGGGACCCCGGCGTCCCCGGGGGGGGGACACACACACGCCCCGGCGTCCGGGCCCCCCTGTCTGAGGGCGGGGGGTCGGCCAGACCCCCCTCTTCGTCTCTTTCTTCCTAGCGCTGCAGAAGATGGCGGCGGCGCCGGTGCCGGGGCTGCATCGGGGGGGCCTGGCCTGGTTCCCCGACCTGGCGGCCCCCGACCCCTACTACGTCCTGCCGCTGCTGGTCACCGCCTCCACCTGGCTCGTGCTCGAGGTGCGGGGGCCTACGTAAACACGGGGGGGGGGGGAGGTCCTGTAGGCCCTATGTAAACACGGGGAGTAGGAAACTTAATATAGGCTCTATGTAAACGCAGGGAACAGGGGAATTTCTGTAGGTCCTGCATAAACACGAGGGTCAGCAGAGTTTCTGTAGGGTCTATGTAAACACGAGGGGGGAGGCGGGTTTCTGTAGGTCCTATATAAACACGGGGGTGGAGGGGGTTCTGTAGGCCCTACGTAAACACGGGGCGCAGGGAGGTTTCTGTGGGCCCTACATAAACAAGGAGGCTGGGGGGGGTTGTAGGCCTTACGTAAACGCGGGGCGTGGGGCGGGTTTGTGTAGGTCCTATGTAAACATGGGGGGCGCGGGCGGTGCTGTAGGTCCCACGTAAACACGGGGGGGGGCGGAGGCTGGTGACACGGGGGGGGGGGGCGGAGGCTGGTGTCGCCCCTACATGAACAGGAGGGTGGGGGGCAGTTTCTGTAGGCCCTACGTAAACAGGCCCTGCCTGCAGGTGGGGGCGGAGACAGGCGTGGCCAGCCCGGGGCAGGGGCGGTGCGGCAGGTGCTGCGGCTCCTCCCCCTCTTCTTCCTCCCCTTCATCCTCCACTTCCCCACGGTGAGGGGCAGGCGTGGGGGGCGGGGCTTGATCGGGGGGGAGGGGCTTGTGCGGGGGGCGGGGCTGTGGGAGCAGAGGGTGGGACCCTGGGGGGTGGGGAGAGGCTGTGCTGTGAAGGGGGCGGGGCCTCCTGGCAGTGGGTGGGGCCTCTGGCAGGGGGGCGGGGGTGTTCTACCAGGGGCGTGGCTTATTCACAGGTGGGCGGGGCTTTCTGAGCAGTGGGCGGGGACCCCCTTTGCAGTTGGTGGGGCCTGCTGGGATGGGGGTGGAGCCTCCATGCTGTGGGAGGGAGCATCCTGGGGTGGGGTGGAGCCTCCTTGTTGTGGGAGGGGCATCCTGGGGGTGGGGTCTCTGCCAGTGGGAGGAGCCTCCGCAGTGGGAGGAGCCTCTTCTGGGACTTGTCTAGAGTGGGTGGTGCCTCTGGTGGGTGTGGCTTCTGCAGTGGGCGTGGCATGGGAGGGTCAGTGCCCTCCCCTGCTGGGTGGAGCCCTTCCCCCTTGGGTGGGCGTGTCCGGAGTGGGGGGCGTGGTCTCACAGTGGGCGTGGCCAGCGCTGCAGTAGCCCACCCTTTGGGGGGGACAGGAACCCCCCCGCCTGGGCCCCGCCCCGCGGGCGTGTCCCCGCCAGGATGGGCGTGCCCGGGCGCTGAGCGGGCGTGTCCCCGGGGCAGGCGGTGTTCACCTATTGGCTGACGTCGAACACCTTCAGCCTGGCGCAGACGGGGCTGCTGCGGGTGCCCGCCCTGCGCGCCCGCCTCCGCGTGCCCCCCCCCGGCGCCGCGGCCCCCGCCACCCCCGGGCCCCGGCGGGGCATCCTGGGCCGCCTGCGGCAGGGTGAGCGGGGGACGGGGGCGCCGAGCTGCCGGGGGCCTTGCGGGGGGACGGGGAGGGGGGGGTTGGGGGGTCTCGGGAGCAGACGGGGTCACAGGGGGCTGTATGGGATCTATGGGGGTGCTTTTGGGGGGCTGTAGGGTGAGTGGGGGGGGCTTTGGGAGGGGTTGTGGGGGGCTACGGGGGTCACGGGTTATGGGGGATGGTGGGGGGGGTCTTTGGGGGGGTCTTTGAGGTGTTGTGGGGGTTACAGGGGTGATGGGGGGGCGATGGGGGCCGGGGAGGTCACTGGGGGGCTGGTGGGGGGCTGGAGAAGGTCCCCGGTGGGGCATTAGGGAGGTTATGGGGCACTTTTGGGGGGCAGGGGGGGTTGTGGGGGGCTCCATGGTTATGGGGGTCCCACGCACCCCCCCCCCGCCGGCCCCCCCGGCTGACGGGGGCGGGGGCAGAGTGGCGGGAGGCGCGGGCGGCGCAGCGCGGCGAGGAGCGGCAATGGCGGCTGCGGCACCACCTCGACCTGGCCGCCAAGGGTGAGCGGGCGCGGCGGCGGCGGCGCGGGTGGGGGGGAGCGGCGTCGCGGGGGGTCCCCGTGGTACCAGGGGCTGCGCCACGAGGCGCTCTCTGGCACGGGGACCCCTCGCACCAGCCCCTCCCTGACACCCCCCCCCCCCCCCCCCCCAAACAGGGCCGCTGCGGCAGACCTTCGCCCACAACCCCCTGGCACCCCCGGGGGGGGCCCCCCCCCGCCCCCCCGGCCCCCCCCAAGCGCCCCTGGAAGGAGACACTGGGCTGAGGGGGGGCACCCTAATAAAAACACCCCCCCACACCGCCCGTGCCTGTGCTTCGTGGGGGCTCAACGCCGATTAGGGGGGCGGGGGGGGGGGGGTGAAACCGGTTTCGGGGGGGCGCAACTTCGGGCTTGATGGGGGGGGGGGGGGGGCAGGAAGCGCGATGGGGCCCGGAGCTCCCTGGGGGCCCTGCCCTTACCTGGGGGGGTCTCAGCGCCCGGGGGGCCGGGACTCGGTGCCGGGCGGGGGGGTCCCTGTGGCTCCGGGGACGCCGCTTCGCGGTTTGGCGCCGCGCGGCCGCCGTCGCGCTCCGCCCGCTTAAAATGGCGGCCGGGACAAGATGGCGGCGCGCAGCCGCCGTGCCGTACAACATGGCGGCGCCCGGGGCGGAAGTGACGGCTGGCGTCTTCCGTGGCGTGGGGGCGGTGCCGCCCCCGCGGTCACGTGCGGGCGGCGCGTCACTTCCGCTGGCAGCCATGGCGGCGCGCAGGATCATGCGGATCGGTACGGGCTGGGGGGGGGGGCGCCGGAGGCGGGGTTAGAACGCGGTGGGCGGGGTTAGAACGGGGTGGGCGGGGCCGCCGTGGGGTACGGTGGGGGAGCAGGGCCAAAAAGGCGCGGGAGGGGGTGGAGGGGGCGAGGCTGGAGCCTGGAGGCGTGGCCTGGAGGCGTGGGGCGGGGCTCGGGCCTGGCAACGGAGGCGTGACTGGGGATGGGGGCGTGGTTGGCGACTCGGAGGCGGGACTAAGGCGATGGGGCGGGGATTAACGGGGTGTGGGCGGGGCCTGGAGGAGGGGGGGCAGCAACGCGGGGCTAAAAAGGGGAGGGGCTAGTGCCGTGGGGGCGGGGCCTGCGGAGTGGGCAGGGCTTGGGGAGGGGGACGGGGCGGGGGGGGAAGCCCCGGGGGGGCGTGCCCTGTGGTGGTGGGTGGGGCTATGGGGCGGGGCTCACGGCGGTGGGCGTGGCTTTCTTGACCCCGCCCCCTTCCCCCCCCCCCAGCCGAGCGCCAGGCCCGCGCCCTGCGGCCTCTGCCCGCCCCCGCCCAGCGGATCGGCCAATGGCGAGTGGCGTAAGGACACCCCGGGGGGGGGGGGGGGGCGGGGGGTCCCAGGCACCGGGGGGTCCCAGGCACCGGGGTCCCCCCCTGCCCACGCTGTCCCCGTGCCCCCCCCAGGCAGGGCTTCGCCCCCAGCACGGCCGGGTACGGGCCCCTGCGCGACCTCCCCGACTGGGCCTTCGCCGGTGAGAGCCCGGGCCCGGGGGCACCCCAGAGCAGGGGGGAGGGGGGGTACCCCAAAAGGGGGGGACCACACCCCACAAGGGGGGGGGGACCCTAAAATGGGGGGGGGGGGTATCCCAAAATGGGGAGGGCACCCCACAATGGGGGGGGGGCATCCCAAAACGGGGGGGGGGAGGGCTGTGTCCAAAACGTGGGGGGGGCACCCCAAAACAGGGGAGGGGACACCCTAAAAGGGAGGAGGCAGCCTACAATGGGGGGGGGCATCCCAAAACGGGGGGCACCTTAAAATGGGGGGGGGGGGGCATCCCAAAATGGGAGGGGGGTACCCCAAAAGCGGGGGGTCACCCCAAAACGGGGGGGGCACTCTAAAATGGGGGGGGGGGGCATCCCAAAAGGGGGGTGGGGGGCCACCCAAAAGGGGAGGGGACACCCCAAAACGGGGGGGGAGCATCCCAAAAGGGGGGGGGGGGGGGGGCATCCCAAAAGGGGGGGGGCACCCTGGTCCCCGACCCCCCCCATCGCCCCCCAGACGGCCGCCCGGCCCCGCTGTGGAAGGGGCAGCTCCGCCGGCTGCAGGAGAACGAGGCGTTGGCGGTGAGTGGGGGGGGGGGGGGTGACACCGGGGACCCCCCCCGGCATCTGGGTCCCCCCCCCCCAGGGGGACCCCCCCCCCCCCCGGGCCCCCCCCAACCGCCCTGTCCGTCCCCCGCCAGCGCCGGGCCGTGACGCTGAGCCGGGTCCTGGACGCCGCCGCCCAGCGGGGGGACCCCGGGGAGGCCCCCGGCCCCCGCCTGCGCCCCAAGGGCTCCCGGCGCCGCCCAGCGCGTCCCAGTACGGCCCAGTGAGGAGCCCGAGCCCGCGACCGCCGTCCCGGCGCGTCCCAGTGCATCCCAGCGCGTCCCAGTACGGCCCGGCGAGGAGCCCGCGACCCCCGTCCCGGCGCGTCCCGGCGCGTCCCAGCGCGTCCCAGTCCCCGCCGGCGGCGCAGCGGGCGCCCGGCCCCCCCCGTTGTTGCGGCCGCGCCGATAAAACCGGGGTTTTCGCCCCCAAACCGCGGCGTCGCGGCTGCCTGGGGCCGCCCGTCACGCGCCTCCCCTCCCCCCCCCCCTCCCCCGCGCCAGATGTGGCCGCCGCTGACATCAGCGCCCGGGCGCGCGGCCCAGGCACGGGACCGGGGGTGCCGCCAGCTCCCAGTGTCCCCCAGTAACCCCCAGCAACCCCGGCTGCTTCTCCCCGGTGCTCCCAGTGACCCCCTTCGCCTTCCCAGGGCTCCCAGTAGCCCCCGGTCCCTTCCCAGTAAGACCTAATCGCCTCCCAGTGCTCTCAGTAGCCCCCAATCCCTTCCCAGTCCTCCCAGTAACCCCCCTTCTCTTCCCAGTGCTACCAATAGCCTTCAGTCTCTTCCCAGTAAGATCTAATTCCCTCCCAGTGCTCCCAGTAGCCCCCAATCGTTTCTCAGTAAGCCCCAATCCTCTCCCAGTAAGCTACTAATAATCTCTGTTTCTTTCCCCAGTGCTCCCAGTAGTTCCCAATCCCCTCCCAGTAAGCCCCAATCCCATCCCAGGGTTCCCAGTACTCCTCTTTTCTTTTCCCAGTGCTCCCAGTAACCCCCAATCCTCTCCCAGTGCTCCCAGTAAGCCCCCTTTGTCTTCCCAGTGCTCCCAGTAGCCCCCAACCCCCTCCCAGTAGCCCCCAGTTTCCTCCCAGTGCTCCCAGTACCCCCCTTTTATCTTCCCAGTGCCCCCAGTAGCCCCCAACCCCTTCCCAGTAGCCCCCAGCCCCCTCCCAGTAAGCTCTAATCGCTTCCCAGTGCTCCCAGTAATCCCCTTTTCTCTTCCCATTCCTCCCAGTAGCCCCCAATCCCTTCCCAGTGCTCCCAGTAGCCCCCAACCCCCTCCCAGTAGCCCCCAGTCCCTTCCCAGTAGCCCCCAACCCCCTCCCAGTAAGATCTAATAGCTTCCGACTGTTCCCACTAACCCCCTTTTCTCTTCCTGTTCCTCCCAGTAAGCCCCAATTCCCTCCCATTCCTCTCAATAACTTCCAACCCCCTCCCAGTAATCCCCAATCCCCTCCCAGGGCTCCCAGTAACCCTCAGTCCCCTCCCAGTAAGTCCCAATGCCCTCCCAGTACCCCCCTTTTATCTTCCCAGTGCTCCCAGTAACCCCCAATCCTCGCTCAGTAACCCCCAATCCCCTCCCAGTGCTCCCAGTAGCCCCCAATCCTCTCCCAGTAGCCCCCAGTCCCCTCCCAGTAGCCCCCTTTTCTCTTCCCAGTGCTCCCAGTAGCCCCCAATCCCCTCCCAGTAGCCCCCAGTCCCCTCCCAGTGCTCCCAGTAGCCCCCTTTTCTCTTCCTAGTGCTGCCAGTAGCCCCCAATCCCCTCCCAGTAGCCGCCAGTCCCCTTCCAGTGCTCCCAGTACCCCCCTTTTCTCTTCCCAGTGCTCCCAGTAGCCCCCAATCCCCTCCCAGTAGCCCCCAGTCCCCTCCCAGTGCTCCCAGTAGCCCCCTTTTCTATTCCCAGTGCTCCCAGTAGCCCCCAATCCCCTCCCAGGGCTCCCAGTAACCCTCAGTCCCCTCCCAGTAAGTCCCAATGCCCTCCCAGTACCCCCCTTTTCTCTTCCCAGTGCTCCCAGTAACCCCCAATCCTCGCTCAGTGACCCCCAGTCCCCTCCCAGTGCTCCCAGTAGCCCCCAATCCCCTCCCAGTGCTCCCAGTAGCCCCCTTTTCTCTTCCCGGTGCTCCCAGTAGCCCCCAACCCCCTCCCAGTGCTCCCAGCAGCCCCCAAGGCCCTCCCAGTCCCCCCCCCCCCGCCGCTCCCAGTACAAACCATCAGGCGCCGGCGCCCCGCCCCCTCTCCTCCGGGCGTTCCTTTATTAATTATTATTAATTAATTATTAATTATTAACCCCGCCCCTCCTCCCCCCCCGGGGGGCCCGGGCGGCCGGGCGCCCCTCCCCCCTCCCGGCCCGCAGGACGGGGGGGTCGGGCCCCCCCCGGGCCCCCCAAAAACCCCCGAAACGGTAAAAAATCGGCCCCGCCCCCCGCTCTATGTACACCGGGCCCCGCCCCCTCCGCGCAGCCCCGCCCCCTCCGCGCAGCCCCGCCCCCTCCGCGCAGCCCCGCCCCCGCCTGCCTAGCGCCGAGCGCGTCAAGCGGCCCCGCCCCGCCCCCCGCCCCCCCCCGCCGGCCAATCGGGGGCCTCCGCGCCGCGGATGGACCCCGCCCCCCCGGCCCTGCGGTAGGGGAGGGGTCACGGGGGGCGGGGCCTACCGCTGACCTTTCCCAGCCAGGTCAAGGGGCGTGGCCCCTCCCCCCCACCGAGAGGGGGCGGGGCTGAGGCGTGGCCCCGCCCAGAGCACCATGAGGAGGAAAGGGAGGGGGCGTGGCCACGCCAAGCCCCACCCACACCGAGCAGGGGCGGGGCCACGGGGAGGGGGCGGGCACAGCTCCCCACCCCCCCGGAGGCCGCGGGGGGGGGGGGGGGGGCTGGGGCGTGGCCACCGGGGTCCCATGCTGGGGGGGGGGGGGGGGGGGCAGCCCCCGGTGGGTGTGTTCTCCTGGTGGGAGGGGCCTCCAGGGGGCGGGGCCTCCAGGGGGCGGGGCCTCCCGGATGCCCGGCAGCGCTCCCTCGCGGCTCCCAGGGGGGAGATGGGGCGGGGCGGGTGGGTGTGACCCCCGGTGGGCGGGGCCTCCCGGGGCGTGGCCCCTGGGCGTGTCCTCCCCGGGGGCGCGGCCTCGCGGGTCTCCCTCGCGGCTCCCACTGGGGACGGGGAGGGGGGGGAACGGGGCGGGGGGGGGGGGGGGGGGCAGGGGGGCGGCGCCCCAGGGGGCGGAGCCCGGGGCGGGGGGGCGCGTCCCCGGGCGTGTCCCCGGGCGTGTCCCCCGGGCGTGTCCCCCGGGCGTGTCCCCGGGCGCGTCCCCGGGCGCGGCTAGACGCGGGGCAGGAGGGAGCGCTGGCAGCGCAGCAGGCGCTTGGGGGGCCCGCGGCGGCGGCAGAGCAGGGCCAGGGCCGCCAGCCCCCCGGCCGCGCCCAGCAGCGCCAGCGGGGCGGCCACCGCCCCCGCCCCCGCCCCCACCTCGATGACGATGACCTCGGTGTCCCCCCCGTCCCCCGGCTGGGGGGGCGGGGAGGGCGGGGGGGGAGGGGCCCCGTCGGAGTCCCCCCCGCAGCCCAGCCAGTCCCGCAGCACCGATTTGGGGTACCCGGGGGCCACCCGCAGCTGCTGGTTGTCGAACTTCCAGTAGCGGTTCCCCTTGTAGAAGTAGGTGAAGGCTGGGGGGGGACGGGGGGACACGGGAGGGACATGGGGACATTGGGGTGACGGGGGACACGGGGACATGGGGGGGACACGGGGGGACACGGGGACACAGGAGGGACATGGGGACATTGGGGTGATGGGGGACATGGGGGGGACACGGGGGGACAGGGGGACACGGGGACATGGGGACACGAAGGGGACAGAGGGACACGGGGACACAGGAGGGACATGGGGACATTCGGGTGATGGGGGACACAGGGACATGGGGGGGACACGGGGGGACGGGGGGACATTGGGGTGACAGGGGACACGGGGACATGGGGACATGGGGGGGACATGGGGGGACAGGGGGACACGGGAGGGACATGGGGGCGATGGGGAACACAGGGACACGGGGACATGGGGGGACATGAGGGGACGGGGACACAGGAGGGACACGGGGACATTGGGGTGATGGGACGGGGGGACATGGGGACATTGGGGTGATGGGGACATGGGGACACGGGGATTTTGGGGGCATATGGGGACATGGGGGGGATGGGGGACACAGGGAGCATTGGGGAGGGGGGGACACGGGGGGGGGGACACGGGGGGAACATTGGGGGGACGGGGGGAAGGAGGACAGTGGGGGGACATGGGGCATGGAGGGGACAGAGGGGATGTGGGGACACGGGGGGATTTGGGGGGGACACGGGGGGGACACGGGGACAGAGAAGAGATGCCAGTTAGGACCCCGCGCCACCCCCTGCCCCCCGGCGTCCCCCCACGTCCCCCCAGTGTCCCCCCGCCCCCGGCGACCCTCCCCGAGCCCCCGCGTCCCCCCCGCGTCCCCCCCGCGTCCCTCACCATCGTCGGGGCCCATGAAGGCGCCGCGGGGGGACTCGGGGATCCCCCCCCAGACCTCGATGCCCTTGGGGTAGTCGGGGTCCACCGCCCGGCTGTCCTCGTTGAAGCGGTAGTACCTGGGTGGGGACGCGGCCGTGGGCGTGGGGACATCACCGTGGGCGTGGGGACGTTATTGTGGGTGTGGGGACATCACCATGAGCATGGGGACGTCACCGTGAGCACGGGGATGTCACCACGGGCATGGGGACCTCATGGTGGGCATGGGGATGGCCGTGGGGACGCCACTGTGGGCACGGGGACGTCACCGTGGGTCTGGGGACATCGTTGTGGGCATGGGGACGTCACCATGGGCATGGAGACGTCACCACATGCATGGGGACATCATTGTGGGCATGGGAATGGCCATGGGGACATCACCACAGGCATGGGGATGTCACCATGGGTCTGAGGACACCATTGTGGGCATGGGGACCTCGTGGTGGGGATGGGGATGGCCGTGGGGACACCACTGTGGGCACGGGGACGTCACCGTGGGCATGGGGACGTCATCGTGGGCATGGGGATGGTCGTGGGGACATCACCATGAGCATGGGGACATCATCATGGGGACGTCACTGTGAGCACAGGGATGTCACCACGGGCATGGGGACCTCATGGTGGGCATGGGGATGGCCGTGGGGACGCCACTGTGGGCATGGGGACGTCACCATGGGTCTGAGGACACCATTGTGGGCATGGGGACCTCGTGGTGGGGATGGGGACATCACCACGGGCATGGGGATGTCACCATGGGTGTGGGGACCCCATCATGGGCATGGGGACATCGCCGCAGACGTAGGGATGAGGACGTCACCGTGGGGACAGGGGATGGGGGTGAGGACAGGGAGAGGGCCCAGGGAGGTGACAAGGAGGGGACAAGGAGGTTCCAGCATGTCCCAAGAGGCGGCAGGAGCGTGAGAGGAGGTGACAGAGGGGACAAGGAGGGGACAGGAAGGTCCCAGAAGGTCCCGAGAGGTGCCAGCAGGTGACAGAGAGGTGAGGAGAAGGTTCCAAGAGGTCCCAAAAGGTCCCAGGAGGTGCCAAAGGTCCCAGAAAACCCCAGAAAGTCCCAAGAGGTTCCCAAGATGTCCCAGAAGGTCCCCAAAGGTCCCAGAAGATCCCAGGAGGTTCCTGGATGTGCCAGGAGGTGCCAGAGAGCTGAGAGGAGGTGACAGAGGTGCCAAGAAGGTCCCAAGAGGCCCCAGGAAGTGCCAGAAGGTCCCAGAAGGTCCCAAGAGGTCTCAGAAGGTCCCAAGAGGTCCCAGGAAGTGCCAGAAGGTCCCCAAAGATCCCAGAAGATCCTAGAAGGTCCCAAGAGGCCCCAGGAAGTGCCAGAAGGTCCCCAAAGGTCCCAGGAGGTCCCAGAACATCCCCAAAGGTCCCAGGAGGTCCCAAGAGGTCCCCGGAGGCCCCAGGAAGTGCCAGAAGGTCCCCAAAGATCCCAGAACATCCTAGAAGGATCTTGCTACCAAGAGGTCACAAGAGGCCCCAGGAAGTGCCAGAAGGTCCCCAAAAGTCCCAGAAGATCCCAGAAGGTCCCAGGAAGTCCCAGGAGGTCCCAGGAGGTCCCAGGAAGTGCCAGAAGGTCCCAAGAGGTTCAAGGAGGTCCCCAAAGATCCCAGGAGGTCCCAAGAGGTCCCAGAAGATCCCAGGAAGTCCCAAGTGATCCCAGAAGGTTCCCAAAGATCCCAGGAGGTCCCAGGAAGTCCCAGAAGGTCCCTGGATGTCCCCAAAGATCCCAGGAGGTCCCAAGAGGTCCCAGGAGTTCCCCAGAGGTTCCCAAAGATCCTGGGAGGTTCCCAAAGGTCCCAGGAGGTCCCAAGTGGTCCCTGGATATCCCCAAAGATCCCAGGAGGTCCCCAGAGGTCCCCAAAGATCCCAGGAGGTCCCAAGTGGTCCCAGAAGGTTCCCAAAGATCCCAGGAGGTCCCAAGAGGTCCCAGGAGGTCCCCAGAGGTTCCCAAAGATCCCAAGAGGTCCCAGGAGGTCCCAGGAGGTCCCAGGAGGTCCCCAGAGGTCCCCGGAGGTCCCCGGCCGTGCCACCCACTTGTTTCCCCGGAAGAAGTAGGTCTTGCCGCTGGGCAGCCAGAGCAGGGCGGCGTCCAGGCGGTCGGTGGGCACCCCCCGGCCCAGGTCCCGCAGCGCCCGCGGGTACCCGGGCTCCAGCACCGCCTCGTCGAACACCCAGTGCTTGTCCCCTGCGCCGGGGCGGGGCCGGGGGCGGGGCCGGGGGCGGGGCGCCGTCACCTCCTCGGCCCCACGGGGGACGCCCGTGCCCTCGGCCCCGCCCCCAAGCCCTCGGCCCCGTGTCCCCATCTCCAACCTCTTGTCCCCATCCCACGTCCCCACCTCCACCCCCACGTCCCCATCCCCATCTCCACCTCCGTGTCCCCATCCCATGTCCCCATCTCCACCCCCAGGTCCCCATCCCCGTGTCCCCATCTCCATGTCCACGTCCCCATCCCCATCTCCACCCCCTTGTCCCCATGTCCATGTCGCCACCTCCACCCCCAGGTACTCGTCTCCACCCCCACGTCCCCATGTCCATCTACACCTTCATGTCCCCACCCCCATGTCCCCATCTCCATCCCCGTGTCCCCATTTCCATCTCCACGTCCCCATCCCCATCCCCGTGTCCCCATCCTCATGTCCATCCCCGTGTCCCCAACCCCATCTCCACCTCCATGTCCTCATCCCCGTGTCCCCAACCCCATGTCCCCACCTCCATCCCCATCTCCACCTCCGTGTCCCCATCATGTCCCCATCCCCATGTCCCTACCTCTACCCCCCTGTTCCCACCTCCACCCCCAGGTCCCCATGCCCATCTCCACCTCTGTGTCCCCATCCCACGTCCCCACCTCCACCCCCACATCCCCATCCCCGTATCTCCATCCCCGTGTGTCCCCATCCCACGTCCCCATCTCCATCCCCGTGTCCTCATGTCCATCTCCAACCCCATGTCCCCATCTCCACCTCCATATCCCCATCCCCATGTCCCCATCTCCATCCCCACGTCCCCACCTCCACCCCCAGGTACTCGTCTCCATCCCCACGTCCCCACGTCCCCGCGCCCGCCTCCCCTCCCCGCCGTCCCCGCCCGGCGCCCACCTTTGAAGAAGACGAACTTGCCGTCCTTCCTCTCGTAGGCGGTGTTGATGTTGGCGGGCAGCCCCACCCAGAAGTGCCCGATGGGCAGCGGGTACCCGTCCATCACCCGCCGGTCCCGCACGCGCCAGAACCACCGCTCCTGCCCCGGGGACGCCGCGTCACTGCGCCGTCACGCCCTCGCGGGGGCGGCCCCGGCACGGCCGCGGCGACACCTCCGCCCCCGCCCCCCGGCCCCGTGTCCTTCTCCCCATCCCCGTGTCGTCATCATCCCCATGATGTCCTCCCCATCCCGTACCGCCATCACGTCCTCATCCCCGCGTCTCCATGTCCTTGTCCTGGTCCCCATCCCCACGTCCTCGTGTCCTTATCCCCATCCCCACGTCCCCGTCCTCATCCCCATGTCCCCATGTCCTTGTCCTGGTCCCCATCCCCACGTCCCCGTCTCCATCCCCACGTCCTCATCCCCACGTCCTCGTGTCCTTGTCCCCATCCCCACGTCCCTGTCCCCATCCCCACGTCCCCATCCCCACATCCCCATCCCCACGTCCCCATGTCCATCCCCACGTCCCCGTCCCCACGTCCCCATCTCCATCCCCACGTCCCCATCCCCACGTCCCCATCTCCATCCCCACGTCCCCATCTCCATCCCCATGCCCCGTCTCCACGTCCCCATCCCCATGTCCCCATCCCCACATCTCCATGTCCATCCCCACGTCCCCACGTCCCCATCTCCATCCCCACGTCCCCATCTCCATCCCCACGTCCCCACCGCCCTGTCCCCCTGTCCTCGCCCCCACGCCTCCCCCGTCCCACCTTGAAGACAAACATCTCCCCGCGCAGCATGGCGATGGTGTCGAAGTTCCCGTCGCAGATCCGGGGGCCGTAGGGGGGCCCGGGGGGCCGGTCGGGGCTGCGGGGCCGGGCGGTGGTGTGGGGGCCGGCAGGCGGCCAGCTGGGACCCGTCCCCGTCCCTGCGGGGACGCCGTCAGCAGCGGGGTGGGGGGGGGGGACGGACACGGGACACGGGGTTGGGGGGCGTGCAGGGAGTTGGGGGGGGCTGGGGGGCCAAACCATAGAGCTGCTGGATGCCACGGCGGTCGTCGTCGGGGAGGACGAAGGCTTCGGTGTCCATCCATTGGTAGAAGGGGGCCATGATGGCCGAGGGGTCGCTGGAGTGCTCCAGCCCCAGCGCGTGGCCCAGCTCGTGCACGGCCACCAGGAAGAGGTCGTTCCCTGGGGCGGAGGAGACGAGGGGGAGACGTCAGTGGTCCCGACTGGGCCAAGTAGGGCCCGAACTGGGGCGAGGAGACCTCCTTGGAGCTCACTGAGCTGAGAAGGGCCCTCAATGGGGACGAGGACATCCCCGTGGCCCTGCCTGGGTCATGGAAGACCCTAAATGGGGTTGAGGAGACCTCCTTGGAGCTCATTGACCCAAGAAGGACCCGAAATGGGGACGAGGAGACCTCCTTGGAGCTCATTGACCCAAGAAGGACCCTAAACTGGGACAAGGACATCCCCATGGTCCTCCCTGGCTCATGGAAGACCCTAAATTGGGATGAGGAGACCTCCTTGGAGCTCATTGACCCAAGAAGGGCCCTAAATTGGGATCAGGACATCACCATGGGCCTCCCCGGGTCATGGAAGACCCTAAATGGGGACGAGGACATCCCCGTGGCCCTCCCTGGGCCATGGAAGACCCTAAACGGGGACGAGGACACCTCCGTATCCTTGACTGGTCCAGACCGGCTCCACGACCTGGACGGGGACACCTCCAGCTCCCCGCCTGGCCCGAGGACAATCCGTGTTCGGGTTGAGGCCACCCCTCGTCGCCGCTCACCGCTGAGGTCATCGTTGCGGGCGGTCCAGGGCTCGGCGCCATCGAAGTGGGTGTCTCCGCCGATGTGGGGCCCGGGGAAGTAGGCGTGGGCCAGGAAGCCGCCTTCTCCGTCGAAGGGGGTGCTGTCCCCGTGGAAGCCCTCGGCGAAGAAGATCATGATGTCCGCCTGGGGCGCCCGGCCCTGCCGCACCTCCCCGTAGGGCACCTCCCGGAACCGCAGCGGGGTGGCGGCCGCCCACACGCCGAAAGCCCGGCGGATGGCCCCGAACGTCCCGGCCTCCCCCACCTTGGGGGTGTAGTTCTGGATGCTGGAGGAGAAGACCACGGCCGTCGGCGCCGGCACCGCCACCGCCTCGCCGGACGATGTTCTCCTGGTGCTCCCCCCCCCGCCCGCCTCCACCCTGCCCTTACCAGAAGGTGATCTCCTGGTGCTCCCACTTCATGCCCTGGATGGCGTAGCGCCGGCGCCGCACGTTGGCCTTGATTTCTGCCCCGAACTTGTCAGGGACGCCGCAGCGGGGGCGACGCATGGCCCTGGGGGGTGGGGGGAGAGGTGTACGTCGGGGTGGTCGGGAGACCTCCAAGGGGACCCCCCTGAAAGGGCCTCGGCGGTGTTGGAGGACCTACAAGCCAACTGCCGATGAGGTTTGGACCCACAGCACGGCACGAGCTAATGGGGGCTGGAGGACCTACAAGCCAACCGCCGTTGGTGGCAGCCGGAGGACCTACAACCCAACCGCCGCTGATGAGGACTGGAGGACTTCAAGCCCAACCACCGTTGGTGGCAGCTGGAGGACCTACAACCCAACCGCCGCTGATGAGGACTGGAGGACTTCAAGCCCAACCACCGTTGGTGGCAGCTGGAGGACCTACAACCCAACCACTGATGCCATCAAGACGACTGACAACCCAAACATCACCGGTGACACGCCGATGATCATTGGTGACGCCTGGAGGACCAAACGCCTCAGCTGTCATCGATGGCCTTTGGAGGACCTACAACCGCAGTGATGATGCCTGGAGGGCCTCCAGCCTCCCTGCCATGGGTGACGCTTGGAGGACCAACAGCCCAGCTCTTGCTGAGATGCTTGGAGGACCAACAGCCCAACTACCGTTGGTGAAAGCCCGACAGCCCAACTACCATTGACGACCTCTGGAGGACCTACAACCCAACGGTCACTGATCCCTCCTGGAGGACCTACAACCCAACGGTCACCGATCCGTCCTGGAGGACCTACAACCCAACGGTCACTGGTGGCTCCTGGAGGACCTACAACCCAACGGTCACCGAGCCCTCCTGGAGGACCTACAACCCAACCGTCACTGATGGCTCCTGGAGGACCTACAACCCAACTGTCACTGATGGCTCCTGGAGGACCTACAACCCAACCGTCACTGATGGCTCCTGGAGGACCTACAACCTAACGGTCACCGATGGCTCCTGGAGGACCTACAACCCAACGGTCGCCGATCCCTCCTGGAGGACCTACAACCCAACGGTCACCGATCCCTCCTGGAGGACCTACAACCCAACCGTCACCGATCCGTCCTGGAGGACCTACAACCCAGCGGTCACCGATGGCTCCTGGAGGACCTACAACCCAACCGTCACCGATCCCTCCTGGAGGACCTACAACCCAACGGTCACCAATGGCTCCTGGAGGACCTACAACCCAACCGTCACTGATCCCTCCTGGAGGACCTACAACCCAACGGTCAGCGATCCCTCCTGGAGGACCTACAACCCAACGGTCACCAATGGCTCCTGGAGGACCTACAACCCAGCGGTCACCGATGGCTCCTGGAAGACCTACAACCCAACCGTCACCGATCCCTCCTGGAGGACCTACAACCCAACGGTCACCGATGGCTCCTGGAGGACCTACAACCCAACGGTCAGCGATCCCTCCTGGAGGACCTACAACCCAACGGTCACCAATGGCTCCTGGAGGACCTACAACCCAACCGTCACTGATCCCTCCTGGAGGACCTACAACCCAACGGTCAGCGATCCCTCCTGGAGGACCTACAACCCAACGGTCACCAATGGCTCCTGGAGGACCTACAACCCAGCGGTCACCGATGGCTCCTGGAAGACCTACAACCCAACCGTCACCGATCCCTCCTGGAGGACCTACAACCCAACGGTCACCGATGGCTCCTGGAGGACCTACAACCCAACCGTCACCGATCCCTCCTGGAGGACCTACAACCCAACCGTCACCGATCCCTCCTGGAGGACCTACAACCCAACGGTCACCGATGGCTCCTGGAGGACCTACAACCCAACGGTCACCGAGCCCTCCTGGAGGACCTACAACCCAACGGTCGCCCCCCAGCCACGGCCGGGGCTGCCGGGAGGACCAAGCCCCGCCACGGGCCCCACCTGAGGGTCTCGGCGTCGGCGGTGCCGGTGACGGTGAGCCCGTAGAAGCGCTGCATGGCGGCCAGGGCGGCCGAGAGGGACTGGGGCGAGCGTTGCGTGTGGGTCCGCAGGTCGCCGGGGGGCAGGTAGCCATATTGCTGCAGCCACGCCTGGGTGGAGGAGGGGCAGGGGTGGGGTTTATTTTTTTTGGGGGGGGGGGGGGGACAGGGGAACCGGTAGCGTCCCCCCCAAATCCTCCCCCGCGCCCGAATTAGCACCCGGCAATTACCGGCCCCCGCGGGGTTATTCTGGGCCAGCGTCCGTCTGTCCTGCGGTCACCCCCCACACACACACACACACACACCTCCCCACCGTCCGTCTGTCCCGTCCCGTGATTTCTGGCAGGACGCTGGGTCCCGTGTCGTGTCCCCCCCGCCCCTCCCCCATGCCGGTGGGGGGGGGGGGGCGGGGGGAGCGGGGGAGGGAGGCGGTTTGGCAGGAGGAGGGATGGAAAGTTGGACGGAGGGAGGGCGGTGGAGGGGGGGAGAGGGAAGGACGGACGGACGGACGGACGGACGGATCGGTGGCGGGGTTGGCGGGTGGCGGGACAGACGGACGGCGGGAGGGAGAGGTGGCCGGAGGGGCGGCCGGAGGGGCGCAGGGATGGACGCTTGGGCGGACAGACGGACAGTTGGGTGGACGGATGGACGCTCGGGTGGACGGACGGACACTCGGGCGGACAGACGGACGCTCGGGCGGAGGGATGGAGGGCAGAGAGGCGGACAGACGGCCGGAGGACGGACAGATGACCGGCCGGCCTTTCCGAGGGGCGGGTGGGTGGACAGACAGACCGATGGGGGGAGGCAGACGGACGGACAGACGGACAGATGACGGACAGAGCCCTCCCCGCTGCGGTCGGGGGTGGGGGGGGGTGGGGGGGGAAATGCAGGGGAAAAAAAAAGCGGAAGTGCCGGGGGGGGGGGGGGGGGGGAATAATGGGAAAATTGGGGGGGGGGGGGGTAAAAAAAGGCCGAAAGAGGCAAAAAGGGGAGGAAGAGGAAGGAGCGAGGGGAAACGTGGCCGGGGAGGAGCGGGGGGGGAGCGGGAACAAAGGAATGGGAAAGTTGGCAGCGGAGGAGTGGGAGGGGAGCGGGAACCGCGGCCCGGGCTGGGACCCGCGGGGACCCCGGGGACCCCTCCCCGTGGAGGGGACCCCCACAGCCCTGGGCCCCAAGGAGGGGACCCCCCGAATCCTGGGTCCCCGTGGAGGGGACCCCCAGAGCCCTGGGCCCCAAGGAGGGGACCCCCCGAATCCTGGGTCCCCGTGGAGGGGACCCCCAGAGCCCCCCGTCCCATGGAGGGGACCCCCAGAATCCTGGGTCCCTATGGAGGGGACCCCCAGAATCCAGCGCCCCATGGAGGGGACCCCCAGAATCCAGCGCCCCATGGAGGGGACCCCCCCAGAGCCCCCGTCCCAAGGAGGGGACCCCCAGAGCCCTGGGTCCCCATGGAGGGGGTCCCCCAGATGTTTGGGTCCTGATAGAGGGGGTACCCCCAGAGCCCCCCGTCCCATGGAGGGGACGGACCCCCCCAGCCTCCCTCCTTCATGGAGGGGACCCCCAGACCCCTGCGTCCCCAAGGAGGGGACCCCCAGAGCCCTGGGTCCCCATGGAGGGGACCCCCCCAGAGCCCCCCTCCCCATGGAGGGGACCCCCCCAGAGCCCTGGGTCCCCAGGGAGGGGGGTCCCCCAGGTCCCGTGGAGGGGGGACCCCCCCATACCTTGGATCCCCATGGAGGGGATCCCCCCAAGCCCCCCGTCCCATGGAGGGGACCCCCAGACCCCTGCGTCCCCATGGAGGGCACCCCCCCAGATGTTTGGGTCCCGATAGAGGGGGTCCCCCCCGGACGCCTGCGTCCCATGGAGGGGGGGGACCCCCACATCCCTCGGATCCCCATGGAGGGGACCCCCAGATACCTGCAGACCCCTGGGTCCCCGTGGAGGGGGACCCCCAGATCTTTGGGTCCCCGAGGAGGGGGGGGGGGGGACCCCGGACTTTTGGGTCCCCGTGGAGGGGGGGGGAGACCCCCAAATACCCCGTGGACCCCCAGATTCCTGCAGACCCCTGGCTCCCCACGGAGGGGCCCCCCCCGGGGGACTCCTGCATCCCCATGGAGGGGGGGACCCCCACATCCCTTGGGTCCCCATGGAGGGGCCCCCCCACCCCATGCCGGGGGCCCCCCCATAAGATCCCCCCCCCGCTTTCCCGCACATGGGTCCGTCCGGATGCCCGGGTCCCCCTGGAGGGGTGCGAAGCCCGGACCGGGGGGGGGGGGGGATGGGATGGGGGGGTCGGGGGGGGGTGGGGGGGGTGGGGGTCTCACCTCGGGGCTGAAGCGAGGCTGGGGGGCGGCGGGGGGGGGCAGGGCCCCGAGCAGGAGCCCCAGCAGCAGGGCCGGGGCCATGGTGCCGGTCGGGGCTGCTCTGGGCTCGGCCGGGCGGTGCCGGGGGGAAGGCACCGGGGGGGCGGTGCCGGGGGGGGGGGGGGGGGGAGGGAGGGGGGGGGCCCGGCCTAAATTGGGGAGGGGAGGGGGGGGAGGGGGGTGTTGTACCCCCGGCAGCCGCCAGGGGGCGCTGCAGCTCCCGCCCGCCCCCCCCCCCCCCCCAGGTGGGGGGATGGGCTGTCCAGACGGGTGGGGGAGGGGCAGGATGTGGGCCAACCCCCCCCTCCCCCCCCCCCCCCCTACTCAGCACCTTCCCCGCTGACTCAGCGTCCGGGAGGCTCTGACGTCATCATCCTGGGGGGGGGGACACCCCACCACCCCCCCACCCCCCCCGTCCTCAAGGGACCCAGCGTAAGGGCTCCGTGGGGGTCCCTGGGGGGCACTTGGGGGTCCCTATGGGGCATTTGTGGTCCCTATGGGGCATTTGGGGGGTCCCTGGGGGGTATTTGGGGTCCCCATGGGGTATTTGGGGTCCCTGGGGGGGTATTGAGGGGTCCCTATGAGGTACTTGGGGGCCCTATAGGGTATTTGGGGTCCCTATGGGGCACTTAGGGGTCCCCATGGGGTATTTGAGGGCCCCTATGGGGTATTTGGGGTATCTATGGGGGTATTTGGGGTCCCTATGGGGTATTTGGGGTATCTATGGGGGTATTTGGGGTCCCCATGGGGCACTTAGGGGTCCCTATGGGGTATTCGGGGACCCTGGAGGGTGTTTGGGGTGCCTATGCGGTATTTCGGGGTCCCTGGGGGGTATTTGGGGTCCCCATGGGGTACCTGGGGGTCCCTATGGGGTATCTGGGGGGTCCCTGGGGGGTATGTGGGGGTCCCAGGGGGTATTTGGGGTCCCTATGGGGCACTTGGGGGTCTCTATGGGGCACTTGGGGGTCCCTATGGGGCATTTGGAGGTCCCTATGGGGCACTTGGGGGTCGTTATGGGGTATTTGGGGGTCCCTATGGGGCATTTGGGGGGTCCCTATGGGGCACTTGGGGGTCCCTATGGGGTATTTGGGGGGTCCCTATGGGGCACTTAGGGGTCCCCATGGGGTATTTGAGGGCCCCTATGGGGTATTTGGGGTATCTATGGGGGTATTTGGGGTCCCTATGGGGTATTTGGGGTATCTATGGGGGTATTTGGGGTCCCCATGGGGCACTTAGGGGTCCCTCGGGGGTATCTGGGGTCCCTATGGGGAACTTAGGGGTCCCTATGGGGTATTTCGGGGTCCCTGGGGGGTATTTGGGGTCCCCATGGGGTACCTGGGGGTCCCTATGGGGTATCTGGGGGGTCCCTGGGGGGTATGTGGGGGTCCCAGGGGGTATTTGGGGTCCCTATGGGGCACTTGGGGGTCTCTATGGGGCACTTGGGGGTCCCTATGGGGCATTTGGAGGTCCCTGTGGGGCACTTGGGGGTCCCTATGGGGCATTTGGAGGTCCCTGTGGGGCACTTGGGGGGTCCCTATGGGGCACTTGGGGGTCCCTATGGGGTATTTGGGGGGTCCCTATGGGGCACTTAGGGGTCCCCATGGGGTATTTGAGGGCCCCTATGGGGTATTTGGGGTATCTATGGGGGTATTTGGGGTCCCTATGGGGTATTTGGGGTATCTATGGGGGTATTTGGGGTCCCCATGGGGCACTTAGGGGTCCCTCGGGGGTATCTGGGGTCCCTATGGGGAACTTAGGGGTCCCTATGGGGTATTTCGGGGTCCCTGGGGGGTATTTGGGGTCCCCATGGGGTACCTGGGGGTCCCTATGGGGTATCTGGGGGGTCCCCTGGGGGGTATGTGGGGGTCCCAGGGGGTATTTGGGGTCCCTATGGGGCACTTGGGGGTCTCTATGGGGCACTTGGGGGTCCCTATGGGGCATTTGGAGGTCCCTGTGGGGCACTTGGGGGTCCCTATGGGGCATTTGGAGGTCCCTGTGGGGCACTTGGGGGGTCCCTATGGGGCACTTGGGGGTCCCTATGGGGTATTTGGGGGGTCCCTATGGGGCACTTAGGGGTCCCCATGGGGTATTTGAGGGCCCCTATGGGGTATTTGGGGTATCTATGGGGGTATTTGGGGTCCCTATGGGGTATTTGGGGTATCTATGGGGGTATTTGGGGTCCCCATGGGGCACTTAGGGGTCCCTCGGGGGTATCTGGGGTCCCTATGGGGAACTTAGGGGTCCCTATGGGGTATTTCGGGGTCCCTGGGGGGTATTTGGGGTCCCCATGGGGTACCTGGGGGTCCCTATGGGGTATCTGGGGGGTCCCTGGGGGGTATTTGGGGGTCCCAGGGGGTATTTGGGGTCCCTATGGGGCACTTGGGGGTCCCTATGGGGTATTTGGGGGGTCCCTATGGGGCACTTGGGGGTCTCTATGGGGTATTTGGGGTCCCTATGGGGCACTTGGGGGTCCCTATGGGGCATTTGGGGGTCCCTATGGGGCACTTAGGGGGTCCCTATGGGGTATTTGGGGTCCCCGGGCACCCGTGGGTCCCTCTCAGCCCTTAGGGGCTGCCCCGCCCATCCAGCCCCCTGTGGGGCGGGGCCTGCTTGGCCCCCGCCCCTTCCCCACCAGACCACGCCCCTCTCAGACAAGCCCCTCCCCTTCTTCATTTTAAATTTAAATTAAACATTTAAAGGGGAAACACCCCCCTCCTTGCCCCTTTAAGGGGGGGCGGGTCCTGGAGTGGCCCCACCCCTTCTCGGGGGGTGACGTAGGGAGGGGCGGGGCCGTGGGGGCGGGGCTTGGCTGCGGGGAGCAGCGCGGACGCGGGCAGCGCCGGATCCGTCCCGCAGGTGGCGCTGGGAGGGACTGGGATGGACTGGGATGGACTGGGATGGACTGGGAAGGGACTGGGATGGACTAGGATGGACTGGAGGGGACTGGGAGGAGACTGGGAAGGGACTGGATGGACTGGGATGGACTGGAGGGGACTGGGAGGGGACTGGGAGATACTGGGAGGGGACTGGGAGGGACTGGGATGGACTGGGAGATACCGGGAGGGGACTGGGAGGGACTGGGATGGACTGGGAGATACTGGGAGGGGACTGGGAGGGGACTGGGATGCACTGGGAGATACTGGGAGGGGACTGGGAGGGACTGGGATGGACTGGGAGATACTGGGAGGGGACTGGGAGGGACTGGGATGCACTGGGAGGGACTGGGATGCACTGGGAGGGACTGGGATGGACTGGGATGGACTGGGAGAGGACTAGGAGGGACTGGGATAGACTGGGATGGACTGGGAGATACTGGGAGGGGACTGGGAGATACTGGGGGGCACTGGGGGGCACTGGGAGGGCACTGGGAGGGAGTTGGGGGGCACTGGAAGATACTGGGAGGGGACTGGGAGATACTGGGGGGCACTGGGGGGCACTGGGAGGGCACTGGGAGGGAGTTGGGGGGCACTGGAAGATACTGGGAGGGGACTGGGAGATACTGGGGGGCACTGGGAGGGCACTGGGAGGGAGTTGGGGGGCACTGGGAGATACTGGGGGGCACTGGGGGGGCACTGGGAGGGAGTTGGGGGGCACTGGGAGATACTGGGGGGCACTGGGGGGCACTGGGAGGGAGTTGGGGGGCACTGGGGGGCACTGGGGGGCACTGGGGCTCTACTGGCGGCTGGGGGGGGGGTGTCTCCATCACTCCCCTCCCCCCCCAGCCCCCCCATGGATCCGGCCGCCCCCCCCCGCCGGGGCCCCGCCCCTCCCCCGCCCCCGCCCCGCCCCCCCCCGGGGTCCCCCCCCCTCCGCGCCGTCCTGCTGGGCCCCCCCGGGGTGGGCAAGAGCAGCCTGGCCCGGGCCTTCGCCTGGCCCGACCCCCCCGGGACCCCCCCCCCGCACCACGAGGGGCCCGGTGAGTCTGGGGGGTGTCGTCCCCCCCCGGATTTGGGGTCCCCTGCGTGATGTGGGGGGGTCTTGAGGGGTTGGGGGGGGGCTGGAGGGGTGGGGGGGGGGTCCTGAGTGATTTGGGGGGGTCCCTGGGGGGCTTGGGGGGGCTCTGAGGGGTTTGGGGGGGCCCTGAGTTATTTGGGGGGGTCCCTGAGGGGTTTGGGGGGGCTCTGAGGGGTTTGGGGGGGTCCTGAGTGATTTGGGGGGGGTCTCTGTGGGGCTTGGGGGGGCTCTGAGGGGTTTGGGGGGGGCCTGAGTTATTTGGGGGGGTCCCTGAGGGGTTTGGGGGGGCTCTGAGGGGTTTGGGGGGGAGGTTGAGGGGGTTTGGGGGGGTCCTGAGTGATTTGGGGGGGTCCCTGAGGGGTTTGGGGGGGCCCTGAGTTATTTGGGGGGGTCCCTGGGGGGCTTGGGGATCCCAGACGATGACGAGGCCGAGGTTGGGGGAGGGGGGGGTGTCCCTTGGGTGCTGGGGGGGGGTCTCCTGGGTGGTTTGGGGGGGTCCCATATGTTGGGGGGGACCCTGGGTGGTTTGGGGGGGGGTCCCAGATGATGGGGGGGGGGGGGGGGGGGAGGGTGAACCCCGGGCTGATTTGGGGGGGGGGGGGGCGGATGCTGGGGGGTCCCCGAGTTGCGGGGGGAGCCCGGGGGGGGCTGGGGGTCCCTGGGGGGGGTTGGGGGTCCCAGCCCCCCCCCCTCCCCCCCCCAGAGCCCCCCCGGGAGCGGCGGCTGCGGGTGGACGGGGCGGCGGCCGCGCTGCTCCTCTACGACGACGACGAGCAGGTGGGGGGCGGGGCCTATGCTAATGTATGCAAATGGCGGGGGCGGGCGGCGGGGGCGGGCGGCAGCGGCAGGATGCAAATGAGGCGGCCGGGGGCGGGCGCGGGGCAGGCTGGGAGCGCGGGGGCGGGGCCGGCATGCAAATGAGCGGGGGGGGGAGGTGGGGCTGGGTATGCAAATGCGGGAGGGGGCGCGACCTAGCGCTTGCATGCAAATGAGGGGGGCGGCGCTTCGTACATGCAGAGGAGGGGCGGTGCTTGACATGCAAATGAGACGCGGCAGCGCCGAGCAAATGAGGGGGCGGTGCTTGACATGCAAATGAGACGGCTCTCGCCATGCAAATGAGGGTGACGCTTCACATTCGCTGCAGCCGCAAACGGGGGGGGGGGGGGGGGGCGGGGCACAACATGCAAATGAGGGGCGTGGGCACGGGGGAGGCGGGGTCTGGCACGCAAATGAGGCGGGGGGGCAGAGGGGCGTGCCCATGCAAATGCGGCCGCGGAGGGGGGGTGGAGCCGTGCGGGCGTGGTGGGCGTGGTTATGCAAACGAGGCCTCGGGAGGATGCCCCGAGCTTCACGGAGGGGTGGGCGGGGCGACGCAAAGGAAGGGCGGGGCCGCTCAATAGAGGGCGGGGCTATGCCGACGAGGGGCGGGGCTATGCAAATGAGGGCGTTGGCATTGCTCGGGGAGGGCGGTTGGCAATGGAGCGGCACGGGGAGGGGGTGGGGTGTCCATGCAAATGAGAGGGGGCGTGTCCACGCAAACGAGACGGGGGCGTGTCCGCAGGCGGTGGGCGGGGCCGACGCGGTGCTGCTGGTGTTCGCCGTCAGCGACCGCGGCTCCTTCGCCCGGCTGGGCCCGGCCGCCCGGGGGCTGCGGTCGGGGACCCCCCCGGCCCCCCTCATCCTCGTCGGCAACAAGAGCGACCTGGCCCGAGCCCGGCAGGTCTCCCCCCGCGGTGAGGCCCCCCCCCCCGCGACCCCCATGGCCCCCCCCAGGGACCCCCCCACTGCCCCCCGCCATGGGACCCCCCCCACGTCCCCTCCTCCGCCACCCCATGGGTCCCCCTGTCACCCCCCCCCCCCCCCCCCCCCCCCCAATGAGCCCCCACGTCCCTTCCCATGGGGTCCCCCAGCCCCTGTGTGTGTGTCGTCGTCCCCCCCCACCTCGGGTCCCTCCCCCAACGTGCCCGTGTCCCCCTTCCCCCCCCCCCAGAGGCGCGGGGGCTGGCGGCCGTGCTGGGCTGCCACCACATCGAGACCTCGGCCGCCCTCCGCCACCGCACCGAGGAGCTCTTCCAGGCCGCCGTGCGCCAGGCCCGGCTCCACCGACGACGCCTCCGCGGACCCCCGGACCCCCACGGGGAAGAGGAGGATGAGGAGGACGAAGAGGGCAGCGTCCCCCCGCCCCGCCGCCGGCGCAGCCTCACCGGCCGGGCCAAGCGCTTCTTCACCGGCCTCGTGCCGCTGGCCCGCCAACGCTCCAAGTCCTGCAGCGACCTCTCCGCCCTCTGAGGGCGCTGGCCCTTTAAGGGCGGGGCACCGCCACCCCACCACCAACCTGGGGCGGCATGGCCCCTTTAAGGATGGGGTGGGGTTGCCTTGCAAGTGTGGCCCTGTCCCTAGAAGAGCATTGCCCCTTTAAGAGCATTGCCCCTTGAGGAGAATTATTCGTTTAAGAGCAGTATTGCCCCTTTAAGACTATTGCTGCCATGAATTGCCCCTTTAAGAACAGTACTGGCCCTTTAAGAGTATTGCCCCTTTAAAAGCAGTATGGTCCCCTTGAGTATTGCCCCTTGAAGAGCCGTATTGCCCCTTGAAGAGCAGTATTGCCCCTTTAAGAACAGTACTGGCCCTTTAAGAGTATTGCCCCTTTAAAAGCAGTATGGTCCCCTTGAGTATTGCCCCTTGAAGAGCCGTATTGCCCCTTTAAGAGCAGTATTGCCCCTTTAAGAGTATTGCCCCCTTGAGTATTGCCCATTTAAGAATATTGCCCCTTTAAAAGCAGTATGGTCCCCTTGAGTATTGCCCCTTTAAGAGCAATATTGCCCCTTTAAAAGCGGTACTGCTCCTTTAAGAGCGGTACTGCTCCTTTAAGAGCGGTACTGCCCCTCTGCGGGCGGTACAGCCCCTTTAAGAACGCCATTACCCCTTTAAAAACAGCGCTGCCCCACCGTTGGCGTTGCCCCTTTAAGCATGGGACTGCCCCTTTAAGAAGCATTGCCCTTTGAAGGCCAGTGTGCCATCACACCAGGGTGGGCCCCACCATCAACTGCATGGCACTGTACCTTTAAGACCCGGATAGCCCCGCCCCTTTTGGAGCCCCGCCCACCGCCCGCTTCCCCCGGCAGCTTTAAAGGGGCGGCGCCCGGCTGTGTGTCCCGCCCTCCGACAGCCCCCCTTCCCCTTTAAGAGCCTCTTAAAGGGGCGGCGCTCCCCTCTGCAGGCCACTCCCACCCGGAGGAAGCTCCTCCCCCCTCCCAGAGCCCCTCCCCTTTAAGGCGGCAGCCATCTTGCCCCGCCTTATTTGTCCTCCCGCCCTTAAATCGGCCAGCTCTCCGCTGCGCGCTGCCCCTTTAAGAGCCCCCTTAAAGGGGCAGTACCTGCATGTCCTGCATGAGGCCCCCGGCGGCCATCTTGGAGGGGGCGTGGCCTCCAATAAAGACTTTGCTGCCTGGCAACGAGCGCCTGGTTCGTTAATGGTCGCCGTGGTGACGGGGCGGGGGCAGAGGCCCCGCCCCCCCCCCTCCCGGCGCAGAAACGGGGCGGGAAATGGGCGTTTTGGGGCCGTTTTTGTGGTTTTTTTATTTCGAGTCCGATAAAGAAACAAAACAACGACAAAAAAAAAAACAAAAACAAAAACAAAAAAACAAAGAAAAGAAGAAGAAACAAAAAAAAAAAAAAAAACCCCAAAAAACCCGGAGTCGGGGAGGGGAAGGGCGGAGGGGGCGGGGCCGCCGCAAGCCCCACCCCCTGCCCAGCCCCACCCCAACGCCCCGCCAGGGGGCGGAGGCAGCAGGGCTCGGGGGCGGGGCCAGATGGAGGGGGCGGGGCCCCCCCGGCGGGGGGCGGGGCCGTGTTACCTGCAGGAGGGGAGGGGTGAGCAGTTAGGCCCCACCCCCAACGCAGCTCCACCCCTGAACCCAAGCCCCGCCCCCAGGCAGCCCAGCAAGTGGACGCTGCCTCCAGGCCCCGCCCCCGCGCTGCAGGCCACACCCTCCTCCTCCCCAGACCACGCCCCCCCCCGGGTGAAGCCCCGCCCCCAGGCAGCCCAGCTCTACCCTTACCATGCAGGTGGACGCTGGCTCCAGGCCCCGCCCCCGCCCTGCAAGCCACACCCCCTCCCCAGACCACACCCCCCGGTGAAGCCCCGCCCCCAAGCCACTCCCCCCTTCCCAGCAGCACAGTGTCCGCTCCAGGCCCCGCCCTGCAGACCCCGCCCCATCCCACACCACACCCACAAACAGACCACGCCCCCACCCAAAAGCCACGCCCCCACCCAAAAGCCACGCCCCCAGCGCCCCTTCCATCCAGCCGCCATGCCGGACAGTGCCCGCCCCCGGCCCCGCCCCTCCGCCCGCAGGCCCCGCCCCCGCAGGCCCCGCCCCCCGGCGCAGGCCCCGCCCCTCACATGGTCTGGGGGGTGAAGAGCCCCGAGAGCTGCAGGCACTGGGAGGCCAGCGTCTGGGAGGCCAGGTTCAGCGCCGGGCTCAGGGCTGGGGGCACCGGCACGTCGGGAGCCGCCCCACGGCCGGGGCACCCCCGGAGACCCCGGGGCCCCTCCAAACCCCCCCGGGGACCCCCCGCCCCACGGGGACCCCCGGGGCCCCTTCAACCCCCCCAGGGACCCCCCCCAGGGACCCCCAAGGCTCCTCCAAACCCCCCCAAGGACCCCCAGGGCCCCTCCAAACCCCCCCCACGGACCCCCCCAGGGCCCCCCAGGGCTCCTCCAAACCCCCCCCAGGGACCCCCAGGGCCCCTCCAAACCCCCCCAGGGACCCCCCGCCCCACGGGGACCCCCCAGGCTCCTCCAAACCTCCCCCAGGGTCCCCCCCAGCCCCACGGGGACCCCCCAGGCCCCTCCAAACCCCCCCAAGGACCCCCAGGGCCCCTCCAAACCTCCCCCAGGGACCCCCCCAGCCCCACGGGGACCCCCGGGGCCCCTCCAAACCTCCCAGGGACCCTCCAAACCCCCCCCACGGACCCCCCCAGGGACCCCCAGGGCCCCTCCAAACCTCCCCCGGAGACCCCCCAGCCCCACAGGGACCCCTAAAGCTCCTCCAAACCCCCCCAGGGACCCCCCCCCAGCCCCACGGGGACCCCCCAGGCTCCTCCAAACCCCCCCAGGGACCCCCCCAGCCCCACGGGGACCCCCCAGGCTCCTCCAACCCCCCCCAGGGACCCCCCCATGTTGCCCAGGGACCCTCCCAGCCACCCCTGGAGACCCCCTAGGGATTGCCCCCAGCTCCCCCAAGAGACCCCCCTCCCCCCCCCCCCAAGGACTCTCCCCAGCCCCCCAAGGACCCCCCACCCCCTGCAAAGGCCCCCCAGGACCCCCAGCCCCCCCGTACCGGTGAGGGCGGCAGGGTTGAGGGCCCCCAAGGGCAGGGCCCCGTTGAGCTGCAGGGCGGCCTGGGCCGTGCTGGGCAGCTGCAGCCCCGAACCTGGGGGGCAGGAGGGGGGGACGCCGTGGGGCAGGGCCAGCCACGGGGCCCCCAGCACACCGACACCTCCCCCTAGCCCCATAGCTACCCCCTAACAACCCCCAGCCCCATAACTACCTCCTAAAGCCCCCCCAGATGGCTCCCAACCCCCCCCAGCCCCATAGCTCCCTCCTGAAGCCCCCCCAGATGCCTCCTAATGCCCCCCCAACCCCGTAACTACCTCCTAAAGCCCCCCCAGATGGCTCCTAACATCCCCCCAGCCCCATAACTACCTTCTAAAGCCCCCCCAGCCCCACAACTCCCTCCTGAAGCCCCCCCAGATGCCTCCTAAAGCCCTCCCAGACCTATAACTACCTCCTGAAGCCCCCCCAGATGCCTCCTAGTGCCCCCCCAGCCCCATAACTCCCTGATGAAGCCCCCCCAGATGCCTCCTAGTGCCCCCCCAGCCCCATAACTCCCTGATGAAGCCCCCCCAGATGCCTCCTAATGCCCTCCCAGACCCACAACTCCCTCCTGAAGCCCCCCCAGATGCCTCCTAACATCCCCCCAGCCCCACAACTCCCTCCTGAAGCCCCCCCCAGATGCCTCCTAACGTGCCCCCCACCTTCGGCCAGCTTGGCCATGAGCTGGAGGCGGCCGGTGGCTCCCACCAGCTCGACGTCCTCGCTGCCCTCGGGGAAGGTGATGTCGGTGGTGCCGTCCAGGCGCTCGGTCACCTGCCCCACGCGCATGGGGCGGCCGGCCAGCTCGAAGCCGTTGAGCTGCTCCAGCGCCCGCCGGGCGCACTCGGCCTCCGCGAACTGGGTGGGGGGGGGACACACACACAGAGGCAACACAGGCGGGGGTCACGGGCGTAGCGGTGGGGACACGTGGGGAGGACTCGGGGGGCGCGAGGGGCTCACCGTGATGAAGCCGTAGCCCTTGGACTGGCCGGTGTCGGGGTCCCGCATCAGGACGATGCTGTCAATCTGGGGGGGATGGAGGGTGGTCAAGGTGGGGCCCGAAATGGGTCCCTGTGGTCCTCGTGGGTGGCCCCACGGCGTCACCGTGGCCCCACGTCCCCCCAGACCCGTCCCCATGACCCAACCACGTCTCAATGTCCCATCAAACCTGTCCCCATGACCCAACCGTGTCCCCGTGTGTCCCCAACCCCGTCACCGTGACCCAACCGTGTCCCCATGAGCCCCCAACCCATCCCCATCACCCAACTGTGGCCCCCAACCCCATCCCCGTGACCCAGCCATGTCCCCGTGTCCCCCCAACCCCATGCCCTTCACTCAACTGTGTCCCCATGTCCCCCCAACCCCATCCCCATGACCCAACTGTGTCCCCATGCCCCCTCAACTTGACCCCCATGACCCAACTGTGGCTCCTAACCCCATCCCCATGACCCAACCAGGTCCCCGTGTTCCCCAACTCCATCCCCATGACCCAACTATGTCCCCAAACCCCATCCCTATGACTCAACTGTGTCCTCATGTCCCCCCAACCTCATCCCCATGACCCAACCTCATCCCCATGACCCAACTCCATCCCCATGACCCAACTGCGTCCCCATAAGCTCTCAACGCCATCCCCATGACTCAATTGTGTCCCTGCGTCCCCTCAACTCCATCCCCATGACCCAACTGTGTCCCCCAACCCCACCTGCATGACCCAACTGTGTCCCCATGTCCCCTCAACTTGATCCCCATGACCCAGCTGTGTCTCCTAACCCCATCCCCACGACCCAACCAGGTCCCCGTGTCCCCCTAACTCCATCTCCATGACTCGACTGTGCCCTCATGTCCCCCAGACTCCACCCCACGACCCAACCGTGTCCCCCAACCCCATCCCCATGACCCAACCGTGTCCCCACACCCCCCCAGCTGCGTCCCCATAACCCAGCTGTGTCCCCACGTCCACCCAAACCTCTCCCCATGACCCAACCGTGTCCCCACGTCCCACCAGCCACAGCTCCGCCCCCCCCCGGCCCCCACCTCACCTTGCCGAAGGGCTCGAAGATGCCACGCAGCATCTCCTTGGTGATGTTGCAGTGGAGGGAGCCCACGTAGAGGCGCATGGGGCCCCCGCTGCCCTTCTGCAGGTTGTTGGCCATGGCCGCCAGCCGGTTCTTCTCCGCCTGGGGGGGGACCTGGGAGCTGAGGGGGGGCCCTTGGGGACCCCCAGAGCTTCCCCCTGGACCCCCCTCCTCCGCGGGACACCCTCAACTCTCTGGTGGTCCCCCCAAAATCCATGGGAACCTCAGCTCCACTTGAGTCCACCAGAACCATGCCCCACAAGAGTAGCCCCGCGGAACCCCCAAACCCCACAAGAACCCCCCAAAACCCCACAAGAGCCACCCCAAACCCCACAACCGCCAAACCCTAGAACAGCCCCCCCCAAACCCCATAAGAGCCCCCCCAAACCCCACAAGAATGTCCCCAAACCCCACAAGAAACCCCCAAACTTGAGAACCTTCCCAAATGCCACAAGAAACCCCCAAACCCCATAAGAACCTCCCCAAACCCCATGAGAACCCCCCAAGCTCCACAAGAGCTCCCCAAAACCCCACAAGAGCCCCCCAAACCCTACAAGAGCTCCCCAAAACCCAAAAGCCCCCCAAACCCCACAAGAACTCCCCCAAACCCGAGAACCCCCCCAGAACCCCCCAAACCCCACGAGAACCTCCACAAACCCCACGAGAACCCCCCCAAACCCCATGAGAACCCCCCAAACTCCACAAGAACCCCCCCAAACCCCACAAGAAACCCCCAAACCCCATGAGAACCCCACCAAACCCCACGAGAACCTCCACAAACCCCACGACAACCCTGCCAAACCCCACGAGAACCCCCCCAAACGCCACAGGAAACCCCCAAGCCCCACGAGAACCCCCCAAACCCAAGAACCCCCCCAGAACCTCCTCAAAACCCCACAAGAACCTCTCCAAACCCCACGAGAACACCACCCAACCCCATGAGAACCCCCCAAACCCCATGAGAACCCCCCAAACCCCACAAGAACCCCCCCAAACCCCACAGGAAACCCCCCAAACCTGAGAACCTCCCCAAACCCAAACCCCCCCCCAAAACCCCATAAGAACCTCTTCAAACCCCACAAAACCCCCCCCGCAACCCCACAAGAACCCCCCCAAACCCCACGAGAAACCCCCAAACCCCACGAGAAACCCCCAAACCCCACGAGAACGCCCCCAAACCCCACAAGAAACGCCCAAACCCCACGAGAACTCCCCCAAACCTGAGAACCCCCCCAGAACCTCCTCAAAACCCCATGAGAACCCTGCCAAACCCCATGAGAACCCCCCAAACCCCACAGGAAACCCCCAAACCCCACAAGAACCCTCCCAAACCCCACAAGAACCCCCCCAAACCCCACCAGAAACCCCCAAACCCCATGAGAACCCCCCCAAACCCCACAAGAAACCCCCAAACCCCACGAGAACCCCCCCAAACCCCACAAGAAACCCCCAAACCCCATGAGAACCCCCCCAAACCCGAGAACCCCCCCAGAACCTTCTCAAAACCCCATGAGAACCCCCCAAACCCCACAGGAAACCCCCAAACCTCACGAGAACCCCCCCAAACCCCACGAGAACCCCCCCAAACCCCACAAGAGCTCCTCCAGCCCCACGGCGTCCCCTTGGAGACCTTCCCATCCCCTTGAAGACCACCCCCCAGATCCCACAAAACCACCCCTCAGCCCCCCAAACCCCTCGCTGTCCCCTGGGGACCCCCCCCCCGCCAGCCCACCTGGGAGGCCTGGACGATGATGGGGACCCCGAGGAGACGTTGGCCGGTCAGGCCGATGGCCAAGGGCACCGACTGGATCTCGCAGAACTCGACGTAGGCGATGCCCTTGGAGCGCCGCGAGTTGCGGTCCGAGATGATGCGCACGTCCCGCACCTGGGGAGGGGAGGGGACGGGGACACGGAGGTGGCGGTGGCACCACGGAGGTGGCGGTGGCACCACGGAGGCGGCGGTGGCACCCCGAGGGTGACGGCAACGCCGTAAAAGTTTGGCTGGCGTTACAAAAACGGCGACGATGAGGGCAGCGCCGCGAAAACAAGGGCGCTACCACAAAGAAACGCTAAAACGGGCGTCGGCGGCATAAAAACGGACAAAACCCAACCGTTTCTGGTGGAAAGGCGACGGGTGACCGCGACGGTGACGTGAAGCCACACCGAAACGTCCCTCACCTTGCCCACGGCAGAGAAAAAGTCCTCCAGGTCGCGGGGCCGGATGCGGGCGGCCAGCTGCATGCAGAAGACGGTGCGAGCGTCCCGCTCCTCGGGGCTCAGACTGCCCAGGGGCTCCCTGGGGACACGGAGGGAGGGGACACGGGGGAGCGTCACCTCCCCGCCGCGTCCCCGTGCGTCCGTGTGTCGTGTCCCCCCGCCGCGTCCCCCGCTCACCGCACAGGGCTCTTCTCCCGGTACAGCGGGCTCTTGCTGTGGCCGAAACGGCGCCTGGAGGGAATGAGGAGATCACTGAGGGGGCGGGGGGAGTGTTGGGGGAGGATTTTGAGGTATTTTGGGGGTATTTGGGGGGGTCTTGGGGGGCTTTAGAGAATTGTGGGGAAATCTAGAGAGGATTTGGGGAGGGTTTGGGGGACTCTGGCGGCATTAAGGGGGATTTCAGGGGGTTTGGGGGGTCTTGGGGGGCTTTAGGGAATTTCGAAGGAATTTAGAGAGGATTTGGGGAGATTTGGGGAGGGTTTGGGGGACTCTGGGGGCATTAAGGGGGACTTCAGGGGGTTTGGGGGGTCTTGGGGGGCTTTAGGGAATTTCGAAGGAATTTAGAGAAGATTTGGGGAGATTTGGGGAGGGTTTGCGGGACTCTGGGGGCATTAAGGGGGACTTCAAGGGGTTTGAGGGGTCTTGGGGGGCTTTAGGGAATTTCGAAGGAATTTAGAGAGGATTTGGGGAGATTTTAGGATGATTTGGGGGACTCTGGGGGCATTAAGGGGGATTTCAGAGGGTTTAGGGGGTATTTCGGAGGATTTGGGGGGTCTTGGCGGCCTTTAGAAAATTTCAGAGAAATTTAGAGAGCATTTGGAGAGATTTTAGGACGATTTGGGGGACTCTGGGGGCATTGAGAAGGATTTTGTGGAGATTTCAAGGATTTTAGAACAATTTAGGAGGATTTGGAGAGGATTTTAGAGCGTTTGGGGGGGATTTTGTGGGGATTTCAGGAATTCTAAGGGCACGTTGCGGGATTTGGGAAGGATTTGGGGGTGTTGGGGGGGGATTTTGGGGGTGTAACGGGTACCGGGCTCTCTCTTCCCGCCGGCGTTCCCGGCTGCGGGAGCGGCTTCCCCGCCGGCGCTCCCGGCTGCGGCTGCGGTGACGGCTGCGGCGATCCCGGCTGCGGCTGCGACGGCGGCGGTCCCTGTCCCGGTCCCGGCTCCGGCTGTTGTGTGTGTGTGTGGGGGTGTCACAGGGTCACCCCAAAATCCCTACGGGACCCCCAACCACCCCAAGGGACCCCAAAACCCCTCCGAGCCCCTCCCGGCGTCCCCCCACCTGTGTCTGTGGTCACGGCTCCGGCTCCGGCTCCGGCTCCTCTTCTTCCTGCTGCTGTACAGGGGGGTCACGGGGGGACGGGGACCCCCAAATCCCCCCCCAGCACCCCCTAATCCCCCCCACCACCCTCTGGTCGCCCCAAAAAACCCTCGTGGCTCTCCAATATCCCCCCCAAACCCCTCAACATCCCAAATTCCCCCCCTCCAAACCCCTCCCGGCCCCGTATCTCACCCCCCTAAAAACCCCCGTCGCTCCTAAATTCCCTTTAATCACCCCAAAATCCCCTCCAGCCGCTGCGCCGGCACTCCCCTGAGCCCCCCCAAACCCCGCCGTAGCCCCCCCAGACCCCTCCAACCTGCTCCCGCTGCTGCTCCCGCTCTCCTTCTTGGCCTCTTTGCTCGTCTCCTCCGCCGGCTGCTAAGAGGGAGGAGAACACCGGCACCGGTGAGACCCCCAAAAATGACCCCCCCCCCCAGCAGCCCCAGCACCCCAAAACTCCCCCCCGGGCTCACCTGCGCCGCAGGGGTCTCCGTCTGCACCTTGGAGGGGCCGGGCTGCGCCTGGAGGGGAGGACACACACATCAGAGCTCCGAAATCCCCCCCCCCAATACCCCAAAGACCTTCAGGGGACCCCAACCCACCCCCAGGGGTGACCCCAACACCCCCAGGGTGACCCCAAACTCCCCACGCAACCTCAAAATAGCACTTTTGGCCCTAAAAGCTCTTTTAAATAAAACGAAACTCTTTTATGTGGGCCAAAACCCTCATTAGGTCACCCCCAAATCCCTTCAGATCACCCCAAAACTCACTTTAGGGGTTCCTAAAGCCCCTTTAGGTGACCCCAAAATCCCTTCAAGTGACCCCGAAGCCCTTTAGGTCGCCCCACACCCACTTTAAGTGGTCCCTAAAGCCCTTTCAGGTAGCCCCAAGCCGTTTTTAGTCTCCCTAAACCATTTTTAGATGACCCCAAAGCCCCTTTAGAAGACCCCAGCCCCCCTTAAACCACCTCACAGCCACTTCAAGTCAACCCCAACCCCCTTTAGATGACCCCAAGCCCCCTTTTAAAAGACCTCGACCCCTTTTAGCTGAGCTCAACCCCCCCGAGTGACCCCAAACCTCTTTTAGGTGACCCCAAACCCCCTTTCAGATGAACTCCAGCCCCTTTAAATGAACCCAAACCCCTTTACCTGAGCCCAAGCCTCTTTGAGATAACCCCAAACCCCTTTAAATGACCCCAAATCTCTTTTAGATGACCCCCACCCCTTTTAGTCGACCTCAAGCCCCTCTAGGTGACCCCAAACCCCCTTAAAATGACCCCAAAGGCCTTTTACAGCCCCCCAGCCCCTTCTGAAAGGCCCCCACCCCCCTCTGGGTGACCCCCAAACCCCTTTAGATGAGACACCCCCCCACACCTCCTCCTTCTTGTAGGGCGCCTCCAGCATGGCCTCGATGACGATGTCGAAGTCGTCCGACGTCATGGCGTCCGTCTGCGCCGCCGGGTTGACATGTGACATGGGTGGTGGTGGGGGGGGGGACGGGACACAGATCGGACCCCAACGCGTCCGCCCCATCTCCCCCTGCCCCCACGTCCACCCCCCCGCCACGTCCCCAACGTCGTCCCCCCCCCCTTACCCACAATGCCCCTGGTGTCCCCGTGTCCCCCCCCCGCCCCCCTCCCGGCTCACCGGGTCCTGCAGCGGGTTCGAGCCCCCCGCCTCCATCTCGGGCCGGCCTGGGGGGGCTCCTCACGCGGGTCGGGGGCTCTTCCTGGAAGAGGGGGTGGTGAGGTCACGGGCTGAGCGATGAGGTCATCCGCCGAGCGATGAGGTCACGCGCTGAAGCCGAAACCCCCCCTGATTCACCCCAAAAGGCGAGCTGCCTCCCCCCGCTGCCCCACGTGTGTGTGTGTGGGGGGGTGGGGGGATAAGCCACGCCCCCGCCCTCTTAAGCCACGCCCCCCGCGGAAAACAAGCCACGCCCCTCCCTAGGAACGGCGCGGGACCCCCCCCGCCGCCAGGCCCCGCCCCTCGCGGGCAAGCCACGCCCACTCGCGGCGGGGTGGCGGCGCAGCCCCGCGCATGCGTGCTGGCCGCTCCCCCCCCCCCCCCCCCCAGCTCCCGCCGCCGCCGCCGCTTCCCCCCCCCCCCCGCTTCTCCCCGCCGCTTCCCCCCTCGTCCCCCCCCGGCGATGACGCCATTCCCGTGCCGTGTGACGTGTTCCCCTCCGGCGCTTACCGGCCCCCCTGGGCTGGCGGCGGCAGCGGCGGCGGCCCGGACGCGGCGCTAAGATGGCGGCGGCCTCCAGAACCTTCCCCCCCCTCCCTCCCTCCTCCTTCCCCGCCGCCGCGCAGGCGCGCCGCGTGCCCCGCCCCCGCCGCGCGCCCATTGGCCGCCGCCCTCGCCTTCTTCTCCCTCCCATTGGCTGACGACGCGGAGAGGGGAGGGCGACGAAGCGGTGGCGTCGCTGATTGGTCCGAAACGGGGAAAGAAGGTGGGGCGAACCGCCGGCGAGGCGATTGGCTGGGAAGGGCGGCGGGGCTGATTGGCCGCGGCGCGGCGGCTGGGCGTGGCTGAGCGCGCTCAGCCCCTCGTTGGCCCCGCCCCTTGCGCGGTCTCCGTGGAAACGCGGTCGCCCCGCCCCTCCCCTGCGCCGTCGCCGTGGAAACGCGGCCTAGTCGAGCCTGGGGCAGCCTGCGCTGAGATGGCGGCTGGGTTTGGGGGCGAAATGGCCGCCCTCTTGCTCTCCCCCCAACCCAAAGAGCTTCAGCGAGGCCCGAGGAGCCCTGCAGTGCGTGTGTGTGAGGGAAAACATCCAGTCAAAACGAGCCACGAGGGGCGAGGGCACCCTGGGCATGAGGTAGGCATCAAGATGGCCGCCCTCACGCCCACCCTGCCTGACACGGCTGCCGCAATACACCCCCCCTCCCCCCCTCCCCAAAATGGCCACCGGGAAACCGAAGAGTAAAGTCAAGGCCTTTATTGCAGCGTGGCGTCTCAAAGACCGATGGTGTAGGAGCGTCCGGTGGGGTTGTGGAGAGCGGAGCAGGCAGGGGCGGTCACCGCCCACTCGTACCACACCTTCTTGGGGGTGGCACAGCGCCAGAAGGCCACCGACACCTCCTCGCCCGCCCGCACCGCCAGCGGTTGCTGTGGAGGACGGGAAGGAAGAGGGAAAGGGGTGAGTAAGATGGCCGCCCGGATGCCGAGAGCGACGTACCTAATGTTTTACCAGTCCCAAGGTGGCTACCCTCCCGCCAAGCCAAAGATGGCCAACCTGAGGTGGCCAGTCTCCACCCAAATCCAAGTTGGGCAACCCGAGATGGCCACCCTCCCTCCCGCCAAGCCCAAGATGGCCATCCTGAGGTGGCCAACCTCCACCCAAGCCCAAGATGGCCAACCCAAGAAGGCCACGCTCCTGCCAAGCCCAAGATGGCAACCCAAGGTGACTCAGCTCTACCCAAGCTCAAGATGGCCACCCTCCTGCCAACCCAAGGTGGCCAACCTCCACCCAAACCCAAGATGGTCAACCCAAGGTGACCACCCTCCTACCAAGCCCAAGATGGCCAACCCGAGGTGGCCAGTCTCCACCCAAACCCAACATAGCCAACCCAAGATGACCCAGGTCTACCCAACTCCAAGATGGCCACCCTCCTACCAACCCAAGGTGGCCAACCTCCACCCAAACCCAACCTAAGATGGCCAACCTCATGCCAAACCCAAGATGACCCACCCAAGGCGCCCAAGATGGCCGCCCTTACGCCAAGCCCAAGATGGCTGCCATCCTGCCAAGTCCAAGATGGCCAATCCAAGACGAGCAACCTCCACACAAGCCCAAGATGGCCACTCTCCTGCCAAGCCCAAGGTGGCCAACCCCAAGGTGGCCAACCCAAGATGGCCGCCCTCCCGCCAAGCCCAAGATGGCCGCCGCAGGACCCACCTTGATGGGGAAGAAGATGGGGAACCAGGAGAACATCCCCGGAGAGTGAGTCTCAGGGCGGATACCTGCGGGGTCACGACCCTGCTGACCTCCCTGATCCCCAAGCCCCGCCCCTTCCCCTTCCCGCCCTCCCCCATTGGCCACATCCCCCCGCAGTGCCGAGTCCCGCCCTCTGACCCCTCACCCCACAGATCCCGCTGGCCCCGCCCCATTGACCCACCGATGCTCCCAAACCGCTCCCGCTTTTGACCCCCGACTCTTCCCGTTGGCCCCCGTTGACCCCCAGCTCCGCCCACTCGACCCCGACCCCACCCCTTTGCCCCAAACCCCGCCCGCTCCCCTCCCCATCGACGCCAACCCAACGCCGTTGACCGCCGATGCCCCCACGGCTCCGCCCCCTCGGCCCCGTTGATGCCCCCGTTGGCCAGGTTGACCCCCGCCGCCTCCCGCCATTGGCCGGTCGCCCCCTCAGGCCCTGCCCCCTCTTGGCCCCGCCCTTACTGAGAGTGATGTCACCGTAGAGGGTGGTCTCGAAGTAGCCGGCGAAGCCGTGGAGGACGGTGTTCACCTCCACCCGGAAGGACAGGCGGCGGTAGCGGCTGTTGTCCTGGGTGGGGTCTGTTGGGGGGGGCGGAGTCAGCATTGGGTACGCCCACCCCTGACCTCACACGCGGTGACATGGCATCCCGATGACATCAAGGGGAACACCCACGCAGGGCCACCGCCAACGCCGGCGGAGATCCTGCCCCACGGGGCGGTTCCTCCAGCCCTGCCCCGCTGCGGGTGCGGCCAATGAGGTCCCGCCCCACCGTGGGTGTGGCCAATGAGGTCCCCGTTGTGGGTGTGGCCGGTGAGGCCCCGCCCCCCCGCCTCACCTGGGTTGGGGTGCTGGAAGGAGAAGCAGGGCTGGGGCGGGGCCAGCTGGTGGAAGTTGTGGAGCCGCACGACGTAGGGCATCTCGAACTGCGCCTGGGGGGGGACGCTGAGCACCTGCCCCACGGCCACCCCACGGCCGCCCCCCGACCCGCCCCACGGCCGCCCACGGACACCCCGTGACCCCCAACGTGACACGTAACCACCCAACGGCCAACCCAAGATCTCTGAGATGTTCCCTGGCCACCCAAAGACCCCCAAGATGCCCCACGGCCTCCCCAAGACCCCCGACCTGCCCCATGGCCACCCCAAGACCCCCAACCTGCCCGACGGCCACCCCACAGCTGCCCCCCAACCCCCCCCAGACACCCCGTGACCCCCAACGTGACACGTAACCACCCAATGGCCAACCCAAGACCCCCAAGATGCCCCACGGCCTCCCCAAGACCCCCAACCTGCTCCACAGCCCACCCAAGATCCCCAACCTGCCCCACGGCCACCCCACAGCTGCCCCCCAACCCCCAACGGACACCCCATGACCCCCAACGTGACACGTAACCACCCAATGGCCAACCCAAGACCCCCAAGATGCCGCACGGCCACCCCAAGACCCCCAAGCTACTGGATTGCCATTCCAAGACCCCCAACGTGCCCCATGGCCACCCCAAGACCCCCAACCTGCCCTACGACCACCCCACAGCTGCCCCCCAACCCCCAACGGACACCCCATGACCCCCAACGTGACACGTAACCACCCAATGGCCAACCCAAGACCCCCAAGATGCCGCACGGCCACCCCAAGACCCCCAAGCTACTGGATTGCCATTCCAAGACCCCCAACGTGCCCCATGACCACCCCAAGACCCCCAACCTGCCCTACGACCACCCCAAGACCCCCAACCTGCCCCACGGCCCCCCCAAGACCCCCAACCTGCCCCATGACCATCCCAACCCAAGACCCCCAACCTGCCCCACAGCCACCACAAGACCCCCAAGATGCCCCCCAGCCCCCCAGTGTCCCCCGCCGTCCCCCTAACGCTGCCCCAGCCCCATCCCTGCCCCCCACGCGCTCCCCGGCCCCCCAAGCGCTCCCTACCTCGGGGTCGCGGTCGCGCTCGCGGCAGGCCCGCACCTCGTTGTAGAGCTTGGAGGAGGAGATGGGCGCCAGGAAGGAAGTGTAGGTGCAGGGGATGCTCACCCCGTCCGCTGTGGGGCACGGCCATCAGCCCCACGGAGCCCCCCAACCCTCCAGCCAGCCCCACAGCCCCCCAAATCCCACCCCACAGCCCCGCAGCTCCCCACTCCCACCCCACAGCCCCCCAAATCCCAGCTCTGCAGCCCCCCACATCACAATCCCAGCCCTACAACCCCCCAAATCCCAGCCCCGCAGCCCCCCAAATCCAAATCCCAGCCCTACAACCCCCTAAATCCCAGCCCCACTGCCCCCCACATCGCAATCCCTGCCCCGCAGCCCCCCAGATCCCGCCCCAGAGCCCCCCAAATCCCAGCCCCACAGCCCCGCAGCTCCCCACTCCCACCCCACAGGCCCCCAAATCCCAGCCCCGCAGCCCCCCAAATCCAAATCCCAGCCCTACAACCCCCCAAATCTCAGCCCCGCAGCCCCCCACATCGCAATCCCTGCCCCGCAGCCCCCCACATCCCAGCCCTGCAGCCCCCCACATCCAAATCCCAGCCTTACAACCCCCCAAATCCCAGCCCCGCAGCCGCCCAAACCCAAATCCCAGCCCCGCAGCCCCCCAGATCCCGCCCCAGAGCCCCCCAAATCCCACCCTTGAGGCAGTGCTGGGCCCCGTCGAGGCACTCGGGCGAGAGCTCGTTGTCGGCGAAGGAGCCCAGCAGCTCCGAGACCACCAGGTCGGCCCCCTCGGGCGCCTGCCACTCCCGCATGTCCCGGGGGACCACCGTCACCTGCGCCCCCCACTCCTCGTACTGCCAGCTCTCCAGCCTGGGGGGGGGGGCACGGGGCACCCGTCAGTGGGGCTGGGGGGACCCTATAGCCGTGGCATCTAGGAACGGGGGAGCTATGGGGTCTGTAGGGTGTCGGGAGCACGAGGGAGGGGATTTTGGGGTGCTACGGGGCGGCGTGGAGCCGTGGCATCACCACAGCGATGCCGATTGGGGGTCTATAGGGCGGCTGAGGCACAATGGAGAGAATTTTGGGGTGCTATAGGGCGCTATGGGGCAAGCTGGACTCGTTGCATCATGGTGGTGCCGGGCGCGGGGGAATTATGGGGTCTATAAGGGGGTAGAAACACGATGGAGCAGATTTGGGGGTGCTATGGGGCAGCACAGGCTCGCGGCGTCACCGTAACGGTAGAAACGGGAAAGTTACGGGTTCTATAGGGAGACCAAAGCACGACAAACTGAGTTATGGGCGTTTTGGGGTGCTATAGGGTCATTACATCACGGTGCTATGGGTGTTGGTGAATTATGGGGTCGAGGCAGTGTTGTAAGGCGACCCGTGGGGCTATACGGCGTTATAGAAAGTTGTAGGATGCTATAGGGTGCTCTACGACACTGTAGAAATGGCTACGTCACGGTGATGTTGCTTTTGGGGCAGTTATGAGATCTATAGGGACAGCGGAAAGCAATAGAGAGACTTATGAAGCGCTATACGTTGTCTATAGAGCAATTTATGGGGTGGTACAGGGTGACCGCATCCTTGGGCTGCTGGGATTCGGGGAGTTATGGGGTCTAGGGGGGAGCTGGAGACCCACTCGGTGACTTATGGAACGCTACAGAGCACCTATAGGGCACCTACAACATAATGCAGAGCAATACGCAGCGCTATAGGGTGCCACGGGGGGTTTCGGGGTGCCGTGGGGCGCTACGGGGTCAGTCGTGTCCCGCCAGCGCCGGGACTCGGGGGACCAGGGCGTTCCAAAGCTGTGGGGGGGTCACGGAGCCCTACCGACAGCTTGGGGGGCGGAATTTGGGGGGTGGAATTTGGGGGGCGACTCACGTCACGACGGCGTTGGGGTTCTTCTCCACGGCGTAGACGCGGACGCGCCGGGCCGCCTGCCGCGCCGCCCGCAGCGTGGCGTTCACCAGCGGCCCCCGCCCGGCCCCCAGCACCATCACCACCCTGGGAAAGGGATGGGGGGGAGGAGGGGGTGTCAGTGGGGCACCCCATAACTACGGGGGGTGGCCGGGGGATGCCCCACGGGGCCGTGGGGGGGGATTGGCAGCGGGAAATGGGGGTGACCCGGGAGGAGCCAGGGGGACGTGGGGTGCCCCATAGCGCCGTGGGGTGCCCCACGGGGTCGTGGGGTGCCCCATAGCGCCGTGGGGTGCACTCACTGGACGTTGGTGTCCTTCTCCTCCTCGGGGACGCGATCCAGCAGGCACTTATAGATAGCCTGAGGGGGCGGGGAAAATGGTAATGAGGGGGGGTGGAGCCAGGCGGTGAGCCCGCCCACCCGGCCCCAGGCCCCGCCCACCTGCTGGTACTGGGAGTATTTGATTGGGTCCTTCTCGAAGACCTCGTAGGTCTGCGACTCCAGGTTGTCCATCAAAGGCTGGGGAGGGGGCGGAGCCAATGAGGGACACGCCCCCCCGGCAGAGCCACGCCCCTTCCCACAGGATTCAAAGAGTTCCCCCCTAGTGTGGCTCCTCCCCTTTGGCTTAGCCACACCCCCCTGGGTGAAGCCACACCCACTCATAGCACTATCTCCTCTCTGTAGCTCCGCCCCGGGCCCCGCCCCCCACTCTGACCACGCCCCTGTGTGCAAAGCCACGCCCCATGCTGTAACCACACCCCCTGGACTTACAACCCCACCCCCTAATATCTAGCCACGCCCCCATGTTCAGCCAAGCCCCGCCCCTCATGGCCACACCCCTTGGCTGAAGCCCCACCCCCTTCCCACTCCCATATTTCCCCCCCCACCCCCACACTCACCCCCCAGCCCCACCCCCTCCCCTAGCCCCGCCCCCCGGGGCAAAGCCACGCCCCCACCAGCCCCACCCTCAAGCGGCCACACCCCCTAACCGAAGCCCCGCCCCCTTTCCCCTATCTCTGCTTGCAGGCTCACCCTATAGCCCCTCCCCACCCCCTCGGTGAAGCCCCCCCCCCGCCCAAGCCCCGCCCCCTCCCCGAGGCCCCGCCCCCTCCCCGAGGCCCCGCCCACCTGGAGGGGGGACTGCAGGTAGTCCTCGTAGCCACGGGCGAAGAGCTCGTAGGCGGAAGGGGGGGGGCGGTGCTGGCCCAAGTGCTCCAGGTACTGCAGGTAGGAGCCCAGCGGCTTCCCCCCGTGCCGGGGAGCCCCGGACACCACCACCTGCACCTCCAGCTGGGGGGGGCACGGGGGTCAGGCACCCCAAAACCCCCTACAGCACCCCCTGCCCCACCACCTACAGCTCCAGTTGGGGGTCATGGAGGTCAGGGACCCCAAAAGAGTCCCCCTAGACCCCCCCCAAACCCCTTTTCAACCCCTCACCACTCCCTTAGACCCCCCAAACCCCTTCCCCAGCCCCTCACCACCCCCTTAAACCCCCCAAACCCTCTCACTACTCCCTCACCACCCTCTTAGACCCCCCCAAACCCCCTCCCCACCCCATCACCACCCCCTTAGACCCCCAAACCCCCTCCCCAGCTCCTCGCCACCCCCTTAGACCCCCCAAACCCCCTCCCCACCCCATCACTGCCCCCTTAAACCCCCCCAAACCCCCTCCCCACCCCATCACCGCCCTCTTAGACCCCCCCAACCTCCTCCCCAGCCCCTCCCCAACCCCCTAGACCCCCCAACCCCCCTCCCCAACCCCTTAGACCCCCCAAACCCCCTTCCCCAGCCCCCCCCAGCTCCTTCACCCCCCCTCCCCAGCCCCCCCAAACCCTTCCCGGACCCCCCCCCCCCCCCCCCCCACCTTGAGGAGGCGGAAGACGAGGCGCTGGTGGAGGCGGGAGAGGACGGGGAAGCCCTTCTTGTTGGTGAGGAAGACGCTGGTGGGGAGGATGGCCGCCTTCACCGGCTCCCCCAGCCAGCGGTCGATGGCCGCCGCCGACGGCAGGTCGGCCCCCACCTCCAGGGCTGTGGGCAGGGGGCGGGGTCAGCACTAGGCCCTGCCCACAAGGGCCTGGCCCCTCCTACTTCTCCATAATGCAGTAGGCAAAACTCTGGACCCGCCCATCTGTGGGCTTGGCCCCGCCCACACCTCTATAGCCACACCCACACACCCCAGGCTCCACCCACTTGGCTCAAGGCTCCTCCCACACGTGTGGCCACACCCAGAGGCTCCACCCCTGTGGCTCCTTGCTCCTCCCACATCCCCCAGCCACACCCACAACACTCTGGCTCCACCCCCCCTTGGCTTAAGAGCTATCGGCCCCGCCCCTGCCCCCCCTTGGCCCCGCCCTGCCCTTCAAGCCCCGCCCCCTCGGCCCCACCCCCTCCCCTCAGGCCCCGCCCACACTCACCGACCCCCACTCTCTTGTTGTAGTCGCAGAGGGTGCGGAAGTTGTGCCACCTGCGGGGGGGCACCGGGGGTCACCCCCCGCCCCCAACACCCCCCAGAGCCCCCCAAACCCCCCACACCCCCCCCAGGAACCCCAAGCCCCCCCAAAACCCCAAATCCCCCCCAGGAGCCCCCCAAAACTCCCCACACCCCCCAAACAGCTTCTCAGGAGCCGCCCCAAAACCCCACACACACCCCCAGGACACCCAATCCCCCCCAAATCCCCCCCAGGAGCCCCCCAAAACCCCACACCCCCCCCCAGGACCCCCAAGCCCCCCCCAGGACCCCCCAAAACCCCAAATCCCCCCCAGGAGCCCCCCAAAACCCCACACACCCCCCATGGCCCCCCAAAACCCCACACCCCCCCCAGGACCCCCAAACACCTCCCAGGACCCCCCAAAACCCCAAATCCCCCCAGGAGCCCCCCAAAACCCCCCACCCCACCCCCCAGGACCCCCCATCCCCCCCAGAACCCCCCAAAACCCCAAATCCCCCCCAGGAGCCCCCCAGCCCCCCCCAATCCCCCCCACCTTCACCCTTCAGACCCCCCCCGATGGCACAGACCCCCCCTGCCCCCCAAATCCCCCCCCAGGACCCCCCTGCCCCCCCCAAATCCCCCCACCTTCACCCTTAGACCCCACCTGCCCCCCAAATCCCCCCCCAGGACCCCCCCAGCCCCAAATTCCCCCCCCAATCCCCCCCCTCCTTCACCCTTAGACCCCCCCAGCCCCCCCAAATCCCCCCCAGGACCCCCCAGCCCCCCCAAATCCCCCCCCCCCCCCCTCACCAGAGCCAGGTCTTCTCCTCGGCCGCCCCCTCGGCCCCCCCCTCGGGCACCGCCTCGTTGCCCACCAGGTCGTCCCGCAGGTCCTCGGGGGCCAGCAGGGGCACGCGCACCCAGAACTGCCCGGCCCACCAGTCACTCCCAGTGCCCCCAGTGCCGCCCAGGCGCCCCGACCCGCTGCGGCCGGCCCTGCCTCCCGCTAGCCCGCAAAGCCTCCCGCTAGCCCTTTAAAAGCTCCCCGTGGCCCGCAAAGCTTCCCCGTAACCGTCAAAGCTTTTCAGTAGCCCTTTAAAGCCTCCCCGTAGTCTCTCAAAGCCTCACAGTAGCCCTGTAAAAGCTCCCAGTAGCCTGCAAAACCTCATAGTAGCCCTTTAAAGCCACCCAGTAGCCCTTTAAAAGCTCCCCGTGGCCTGCAAACCCTTCCAGTAGCCCTTTAAAGCCTCCCAGTAGCTCCTCAAAAGCTCCCAGTAGCCCTTTAAAAGCTCCCAGTAGCCCTTTAAAAGCCCTTTAAAGCCTCCCAGTAGCCCTTTAAAGCTTCCCAGTAGCCCTTTAAAGCCTTCCAGTAGCCCTTTAAAGCCTCCCAGTAGCCCTTTAAAGCCTCCCAGTAGCCTTAACTGTCTGCCAGTGCCTCCCAGTCCCTCCCTGCTCTCTCCCAGTAACCCCCGAAAGTCTCCCAGTGCCTCCCATCGGCCCCTCGAGCCCCCCCAGGGAGCTTTCAAAAGCCTCCCAGTGTCCCCCAGTAATCCCCGGGGGTCTCCCAGTGCCCCCAAAATCCCTCCCAGTTCCTCCCAGTGCTCCCCAGCGCCCCCAATCCCCTCCCAGTGCCCCCCAATCCCCCTCCCAGTGCCCCCCAGTGCCCCAAATTCCGCTCCCAGTGCCCCCCAGTGCCCCTACCAGTGCCCCAGTCCCCCTCCCAGTTCCTCCCAGCGCCCCCAATCCCCCTGCCAGCGCCCTCCAGTGCCCCCAATCCCCCTTCCCAGCGCCCCCAGTCCCCCTCCCAGTGCCCCCCAGTGCCCCCAGTCCCCCCTCCCAGTGCCCCCCAGTGCCCCCAATCCCCCCCCAAGTGCCCCCAGTCCCCCTCCCAGTGCCTCCCAGTGCCCCCAATCCCCCTCTCAGTTCCTCGCAGTGCTCCCCAGTGCCCCAAAACCCCTCCCAGTGCCCCCAAATTCTCCTCCCAGTTCCTCCCAGTGCCCCCAATCCTGTCCCAGTGCCCTCCCAGTGCCCCCAATCCCCTCCCAGGCCCTTAAACTCCTTCCAGTGCCCCCAAATTCTCCTCCCAGTGCCCCCAATCCCCCTCCCAGTTCCTCCCAGTGCCCCCAATCCCCTCCAGTGCCCCCAATCCCCCTCCCAGTTCCTCGCAGTGTTCCCCAGTGCCCCCAAAACCCCTCCCAGTGCCCCCAAATTCTCCTCCCAGTTCCTCCCCTGCCCCCAATCCCCTCCCAGTGCCCCCCAGTGCCCCCAATCCCCCTCCCAGTTCCTCCCAGTGCCCCCAATCCCCCTCCCAGCGCCCCCAATCCCCCTCCCAGCGCCCCCCAGTGCCCCCAATCCCCCTCCCAGCGCCCCCAATCCCTCTGCCAGTGCCCTCCAGTGCCCCCAATCCCCCTCCCAGCGCCCCCAATCCCCCTCCCAGCGCCCCCCAGCGCCCCCAATCCCCCTCCCAGCGCCCCCAGTCCCCTCCCAGTGCCCCCCAGTGCCCCCACCATGGCGCTGTGGTGCCCGGTGTGCAGGTGGGCGCAGAGCACCCGCGCCAGGTTGGGGTTCTCCGCCTGCGTCAGGGGCAGCAGGGAAAGCGGGGAGACCCAGGTACGCCCCGAAATTTCAGCTCCTGCAGCATGGCCTGGGGGGGAGGGGGGGGAAGAGAGGGGTTAGGGGGGTCCCCCATATCACCCCCCCCCCCCCAAATCCCCACCCCCCCCCCCCCAAAAAACCACTCACGGCCTCCGAGTTCCTGCGCACGTGCTCCAGGGGGGAGTCGGGCCGGATCCAGGGCGAGAGCTTCCCCACGATGAGGGTGTTCCAGTCTGGGGGGGACGCGGCGGCGGTTTGGGGGGGGGGCACCCGAGGTGGGGGGGGGGGGTACGGAGGGTCCTGGGGGTCCCCCGCCACCCTTTTGGGGGGTCCCCAGGGTGCTCTGAGACCTTTTTTTTGGGGGGGGGGGGGGGGGGGCACGGTGCTGTGGCGGGGCCCAGGGTGCTCCATGGTGCTGGGGGGGGTCCCAGGGGTCCCTATGGTGCCATAGGGTGTCCCAGGGGACCCCACACCCCTTTGGGGGGTCCCAGGGTGCTATGGGGGGGTCCCAGGGGTCCCTATGGTGCTATAGGGTATCCTAGGACACCTCATGCTTCTTTTTTGGGGGGGGGCCACGATGCCCCACAGCCGTTTTTGGGGGTCCCAGGGTGCTATGGGGGGGTCCCAGAGGTCCCTATGGTGCTACAGGGTGTCCCAGGGGGACCCCATGCCTCTTTTTGGGGGGGACCACGATGCCCCACAGCCATTTTTGGGGGTCCCAGGGTGCTATGGGGGGGTCCCAGGGGTCCCTATGGTGCTACAGGGTGTCCCAGGGGACCCCACACCCCTTTTGGGGGGTCCCAGGGGTCCCTATGGCACCATAGGGTGTCCCAGGGGACCCCACACCCCTTTTGGGGGGTCCCAGGGTGCTATGGGGGGTCCCAGGGGTCCTTACGGTGCCATAGGGGACCCCACATCCCTTTTTGGGGGGTCCCAGGGCGCTATGGGGGGTCCCAGAGGTCCCTATGGCACCATAGGGTGTCCCAGGGGACCCCACACCCTTTTTGGGGGGTCCCAGGGTGCTATGGGGGGGTCCCAGGGGTCCCTATGGCGCCATAGGGTGTCCCAGGGGACCCCACACCCCTTTTGGGGGTCCCAGGGGTCCCTATGGCACTATAGGGTGTCCCAGGGGACCCCTTTTGGGGGGTCCCAGGGGTCCCTATGGCACTATAGGGTGTCCCAGGGGACCCCACACCCCTTTTGGGGGATCCCAGGGTGCTATGGGGGGGTCCCAGAGGTCCCTATGGCATTATAGGGTATCCAGGGGACCCCATGCTTCTTTTTGGGGGGGACCACGATGCCCCACAGCCATTTTTGGGGGTCCCAGGGTGCTACGGGGGGGTCCCAGGGGTCCCTATGGCACCATAGGGTGTCCCAGGGGACCCCACACCCCTTTTGGGGGGTCCCAGGGTGCTATGGGGGGGTCCCAGAGGTCCCTATGGCGCCAAAGGGTGTCCCAGGGGACCCCACACCCCTTTTGGGGGGTCCCAGGGGTCCCTACGGTGCCATAGGGGACCCCACATCCCTTTTTGGGGGGTCCCAGGGCGCCATGGGGGGGTCCCAGGGGTCCCTATGGTGCTATAGGGTATCCCAGGGGACCCCATGCCTCTTTTTGGGGGGGACCCACGATGCCCCACAGCCCTTTTTGGGGGTCCTATAGCGCTATAGGGTGTCCCAGGGGACCCCACGCCCCTTTCTGGGGGTCCCGGGGGGTCCCTACGGCCCCACAGGTGACCCCACCCACCCCCCGGGGGCGCTGCCCGGCTCTCACCCCGTCCGGAGAGCAGCAGATCGGAGCGCGTCTGCGGCCCGGGCCGGCCCCGCGCCGGCTCCAGCCCGAACTCCCGCCGGTACCGGGGGTGGAAGAGCGGCAGGCACAGGAAGTCGAACCTGCACGAGGGCAGAGGGCAGAGATCACCCCAGACCCCTCCCCCTGCCCCCCCCCCCGACCCCCCTCCCCGACCCCCCCCGGCCCCTCACCCCTGCCGGCCACGGCCCCCAGCGCCCCGGCCACCTCCGGGACGCAGCTCAGGTCGCGGCCGCTGGAGACGCGGGCAGCGCCCGCCGCCCCCGGCCCCGCCGCCGCCGCCGCCGCCATCTCTGCCGCGCGCGCCGCCGCGCCCCACCCTCCGCCGCGCCCTCCGCCAATCGCCGCGCCCCTTGCCAGCACGCCCCGCCCACCCCCTCACACCGACGACTGCCAATCGCCGTGGCCGCGCTCGGCTCCGCCCACCGCCGCCCAGCGCGCCTATCAGCGCGCTTGTCAATCAACCCGCAGCGCCAGCCCCGCCCCCGCCGCCCAGCGCGCCTATCAGCGCGCTTGTCAATCAACCCCGCAGCGTTCGCCCCGCCGCCGCCGCCCAGCGCGCCTATCCCCGCACGCCTCTGGCTTGTCAATCAACCCACAGCGCAGCCCCGCCCCTACGGCCCAGCGCGCCCATCAGCCGGCTTGTCAATCATCACCACAGCGCCAGCCCCGCCCCCGCTCATCAACGCGCCTATCCGCTGGCTTGTCAATCATCCCCGCACCGCCAGCCCCGCCCCCGCCGCCCAGCGCACCTATAACCGCACACCTCTGGCTCGTCAATCATCCCCGCAGCGCCAGCCCCGCCCCTACCGCCCAGCGCGCCTATCAGCCGCCTTGTCAATCACCCCTAACCCCTCCCCACCGCGCCTATCAGCGCGCTTGTCAATCAACCCCCAGCGCCCGCCCCGCTCGGCTCCGCCCCCGGCGCGGCCTATCCCCGCGCGCTGCCGCCTTGCCAACCACGCCCCCCGCCTGTCAATCATCGCCCCGCCGCTCCCAGCCTGGACCCGCCCCCTCCCTACCCACGTGCAGCAAGGAGAGGGCGTGGCCGGGCGCTGAGGACACGCCCCCTCCACGGAACGGCTCCTCCCCCTCCCCAAATAAAACAGCGCAGGCTGGGGGGGGGGGGGCTCAGTGCCTTTATTGGGCGGTTTCCACGGCAACGGGGCACGATGACGTCACGGCCGGCGCGGGGGGGGGGGAGGTCGAGGGCAGGGGTCAGGGGTCGTGTGGGCGGAGCTGGCGCAGGGCCCAGCGGCGATGCTCCAGCCCGCTGCCGCAGCCGCCCGTACTCCCCCCGCCAGCGCCTCGAAGCGGGGGCCCAGCCCCCCGAACGCCTCCAGCGCCGCCCGCGCCCCGGCCGCCTCCCCAGCCGCTCGCTTCTCGGGCCGCTTCCAGCGCCGCCCTGCGGCGGGAGGGAGGGGGGGAACGCAAACGTCAGGCGCCCGCGCGTAGCGGCGGCGCGGCGAGGCGAGCGGGCGGGCGGGGGACCCACCTGATGCGGCGGTGCGCCTCCACCTTGTCGGGGGGGTAGGCGTCCAGCAGCAGCGTCAGCTCCTCCAGCCTGGTAACGAGAGCGGGAACGAGGCCGCTAACGAGGGCGGGGAGGGGCCGCCGCCCCCCTTTTGTCACCCCAGGGCGGGGGAGGGGGGGGGGGGGTGGGGGCGTCCCCGTCACCCACCGGATCTTCAGCAGCATGGCCGCCCCCTTGGCCTCCAGGTACTCGGCGCGACGCCGGTCCAGCTCCGCCTGCGCCCCGGCGCAGCCCTCCCCCGCCAGGCGCCCAGCAGAGCCCCGCAGCGCCCCAAAACCTGGGGGGAGGACGAGAGGGAGGTGGGGGGGCACCCCCAAAGCCCGCACCCCCCCCCCAAACCCCCTCCACCCCCCAGCCCCGTACCTGGGGGTAAGCGCGGCGCTGCCGCCCCAGCAGCTGGCTCAGGCGCCGGTGCCGCTGCCGGGCGCGGTGGAGCCGGCCGCCGTTCGGCCGCCCAAGGCCTCCGCCACCCCCCCGGGGGGGGTTTGGGGGGCCGGGGGGGGCCCCCCGTGGTAGCCGGCCAACTCCTGCGCCTTCTCGGCCAAATGCCGCTCCAGCGCCGGCAGCACCCGGGCGCGGAGAGGGGCCAGGGTCCTGCGGGAAGGAGCGAGCGATGGGGGTGCTGGGGGGTTGTGGGGTGCTGGGGGGGGGGTTGGGGGTGCTGGGGGGGGGGGTGGGGGTGGTAGGGGGGTTGTGGGGGTGCTGGGGAGGGGTTGGGGGCTGCCAGGGGATTTTGGGGGTGCCAGGAGGGTTATGGGGATGCTGGGGGGGGGTACGGGGTCATGGTGAAGGGTTTTGGGGGGTGCCAGGGGGAGTTATGGGGATGCTGGGGGGTTGTGGGGTGCTGGGGGGGGGTTTGGGGGTGCTGGGGGGGTTATGGGGTGCTGGTGGGGGTTGGGGGCTGCCACGGGGATTTTGGGGGTACCAGGGGAGTTATGGGGATGCTGGGGGGGGTTATGGGGGTGCTAGGGGGGTTGTGGGGGTGCTGGCGGGGCATTGGGGGGTGCCAGGGAGATTTTGGGGGTGCTGGGAGGGTTATGGGATGCTGGGGGAGCCATAGGGGTGCTGGGGGGGGGGGTTGTGGGGTGGCGGTGGGGGTTTTGGGGTTGCTGGGGAGGGGTTGGGGGCTGCAGGAGGATTTTGGGGGTACCAAGGAAGTTATGGGGGTGCTGGGGGGGGTCGTGGGGGGGTTGTGGGGGTGCTAAGGGGAGTTATGGGATGCTGGGGGGGGTTATGGGTGCTGGGGGGGCGTTGGGGGGTGCTAGAGAGATTTTGGGGTGCCATGGGGAGTTATGGGGATGCTGGGGGGGAGTTTGGGCGTGCTGGGGGGGGTTGAGGATGCTGAGAGGGGTTATGGGGGTGCTGGGAGGGTTTGGGGCGGTGGTGGGGGAAGTTTGGGGATACTGGCAGGGATTCTAGGGGTGCTGTGGGGGGTGTTGGGTGCTGGGGGGGGGGGGTTGGGGTGCCAGGGAGGGTTATGGGGTGCTGGGGGGGGTTGGGGGTGCCGGGGGTCTGACCTGGGGGGGCGGCAGCAGCGCGGCGAAGGCGGGGGGGCCGCGGCGCAGCTCGGCCAGGGTCAGGGCTTGCTCCAGCGCCCGGAGGACCTGGGGGGGTGGGGAGGTGTCCCAGCATGCCCCGGGGCCGGGGGGACCCTCCCCATCCCCCTCCCCATCCCCACCCCACCCCCCCCCGGGCAGGGGAACTGGGGGGGGGAGGGGGGGGTGGCACTCAACGGGGGGCTCCAGGCGCCGGGGGTCTCGCAGCAGCTCCCGCAGCCCCCGCCAGAGGCTCTCCCAGCGCAGCCAGGCCCCTCGCCGCAGCGCCAGCTCCGCCTCCGCCTGCCGCGGCCCCTCAGCGTCCCCTCCGCGGCCCCCCTGCCCCCCGAGACCCCCCCCGTGTCTCTCCATCCCCCCCGAGTCCCCCCAGCCCCCCCAGTGTGGCGTCCCCCCCTTCTGGTGTCCCCGCAAGTCCCCCCCAGCTCTTCCCATCACCCAACCCCAGTGTCCCCCCGTCCCTCCCCAAGTCCCCCTCCTGCTCCCCAAGTCCCCCCAACCCCCCCATCACCCACCCCCCCGTGTCCCCCCAGCATCCCACGTCCCCCCATGACTCCTGGTGTCCCCCAAGTCCCTCTCCTGCCCCCCGAGTCCCCCCAACCCCCCATCACCCACCCAAGTCACCCCAACTCCCTCCAACCCCCCAAATCCCCCCGTCACCCGCCCCCCAAGTCCCCCTCCTGCCCCCAGATCCCCTATCACCCACCCCCCCGTGTCCCCCCCATATCCCCCCAACCCCCAAGCCCCCCCATGTCCCCAGCGTCCCCCCAAGTCCCCCCTCACCCGCCCCCCCCACGTCCCCCCCGCGTCCCCACCTGCCGCAGCTCCCTCTCCAGGGGGGGGCTCAGCCCATCGGGCCCCAGGGCGCAGCCCAGCCCCTGCAGCAGCCGGGCCAGGCCGGGGTGGGTACGCAGTTCCTGGGGGGTGGCCCCGCAGAGGGGCAGGGGGGGGTCCTCGTCTGGGGGGAGGGGAGCCCGTTAGCACCTCCCTCCCTCACCGCCCCCCCCCCCCCCACCCCCCACTCTCCCCTCTCTTACCCTCCGCCTCCGCCTGCCCCCGGCCAGTGCCATCGCCGTCCCTGCGCAGGGGGACACCGGTTACCCACGGTGCCCCTCTCGGGGCATCCCCCCCCCCCAGGACCCCCATGCCCACAGGGCTTCTCGTCCCCCCCTACCCCCCCAGGGCCTGGGACCCCCCACGGCCTCTCCCCTCACCACAAAGCCCCCCATAACCTGCAACCCCCTCTCATGACTTTTGACCCCCCACATAACCTCTTCTCTCACCCATAGAGTCTCATAACCTGTGACCCCCCCCCATGGCCTGTGACCCCCCCCACAGCCTGTCCCCTCACCCCATACCCCCCTCTCATGACCCGTGACCCCCTGTCATAACCTGGGACACCCCCGCCATGGCCTCTGACCCCCCCCCCATGGCCTGTCCCCTCCCCGCAAGCCCCCGCCATGGCCTCTCTCCCCTCCAACCGCCCCCCAAACCCTCTTCTCCCCTCACAGCCCCCCCCAAACCCGCCCCCCCACCCCCAAACCCCTCCCCTCACCCCATACCCACCCCCAGCCCCCCCCAAGCCCGTTCCCCCCTCACGGCCCCCCCAAATCCCGTGTCGCCCCCCCCCCCCCCGGCCCGGGTCTCTCCTCACGATCGCACCCGCCGCGCCGGACGCTGACAGAGCCGCGCGCCCCGCCGAGCCCCGCCCCTCCGGCCGCGCCGTTGTCCAATGGGAGCGCGGCAGGGAGGAGCGGGCGTCCAATAAACAGCAACGGGGCGGGAATGGTGGGAGAGGCTGGCGCATGCGCAGAAAAGCTTCCCGCCCCGGAGCAGCGGGCGCATGTGCAGTGAAGGCGCGTCGCCGCGGCGACAACAGCGCATGCGCAACAGGCCTTCCCCCGCCCCGAGGCGGGGGGGGCACATGCGCAAGAAACACACCGCGCGTGACATACGCGCATGCGCCGCACCCCGTATCTCCCCCCCCCCCCCCCGTAAGGTCGGCGCATGCGCAGCGCCTCTCGCACCCCCACTGCCCGGAGCGGCCAGCGCATGCGCAACGCCGTCCCTCCCCCCCCCCCCCCGCGCCGCTCCGCGCCGTTCACTCTGGAGCCTACCGACGGCAGCCGCACCACAAAGAGCCAGTCGGGCGGCCGGGATTTGCACCAAACGCCCCGTTTCTTTACTCATTTACACGCCGCAGGTCTCCCCCGGCCAGGGAGCTCCGGCCCGGCGGCGGCGGGGCTCAGGCGGGGGCCTCCTCGGCGGCGTAGCGCTCCTGCAGATCGGCCACGTTGTCGGTCGAGACGCGGCGCCAGCCGGCCGGCCCCACGTGATAGACGGTGACCCGGCCCCCGAGTAGGCGTCGCGGCGGGCCGCCTGGTAGATGGCGCGGCGGGCCAGGTCGCAGGCGGCCTCCAGGGCCAGCCCCTCGCGGTGGCCGCGGTCCAGCACCCCGTAGGCGTAGGTGGAGCCCGAGCCCACCGCGAAGGCCTGGCCCGGCACGCGCGTGCCCTCGCTGTCCACGTAGTACAGCCCTGCGCGGAGCGGGCCTCAGCGGGGGCCGCCGGACCCGCGGGGGGGGCCGCCCCGCCCCTCGCCTCGCGGCCACCGAGGCCGCTCCGCCGGCGGCCGCCGGCCCCGGGCCCCTAAGAGGGAAGGGACGCCCGCCCGCGGCCACCGGCCCCCCCCTGGGGACCAGGGACCCCCACCCGTGGCCACCAACCCCACGTGCCTCGAGACCCAAGAAGCTTGCCCCGTGGCCGCCAACCCTATGGCGGCTAGAGACCCCCACCCGTGGCCACCAACCCTGTGGAGACCAGGGACCCTCACCCATGGCCACCAACTCCCCATGCCTCAAGGGCCAAAAAGCTTGCCCCATGGCCATCAACCCCCCGCACCTCGAGACCCAAGACCTTGCCCCGTGGCCACCAACCCCCCGCAGCTCAAGACCCAAGAAGTTTGCCCCATGGCCACCAACCCCATGGCAACTAGAGACCCCCACCCGTGGCCACCAACCCCGTGGAGACCAGGGACCCCCACCCATGGCCACCAACCCCATGCACCTCAAGGCCCAAGAAGCTTGCCCCATGGCCACCAACCCCCCCGCAGCTCAAGACCCAAGAAGCTTGCCCCGTGGCCACCAACCCCCCCACAGCTCAAGACCCAAGAAGCTTGCCCCGTGGCCACCAACCCCCCCGCAGCTCAAGACCCAAGAAGCTTGCCCCGTGGCCACCAACCCCCCGCGCCTCAAGGCCCAAGAAGCTTGCCCCGTGGCCACCAACCCCCTCCTCACCTGGCCCCCTCTTGTCCCAGCCGCAGATCATGGTGCCCATGCTGAGCCCCATCCCCTTGTACTGGTAGACCATGTTGGCCAACAACTTGGAAGCGGCGGCCACCGAGATGGGCTCCTTGTTGCGCAGCTCGTAGACGCGGCACTGCCGGGCTAGTAGCCGCTCCCAGAAGCTGCAGTCGGCCGCCCCGCCCGCCATGGTGCCCAGCAGGTAGGGGTTGATCTCGATCACCTTCTGCACCGTCTGCGAGGCGATGTAGGAGCCCGCCGTGGCCCGCGAGTCCACCGCCACCATCACGCCGTGGTCGAACTGGGGGGGGGGAGAGGCAGGAGATGGGGGTCGGCGGGGCGGGTGGCCGCCCGCCGTGGGGCTGACGGGGTGTTACGGGGCGGGGGCGGCCACCCAGAGTCTTGGGGGCGTGCCGGGGGGGGGTGGGGGGGGGGCGCCTACGTGGACGTGGGGTCCCACCGCGGGGGCTGGGGGTCCCTACAAAGCCCCACAGGGGGCTTGGGGGTCCCACCATGGGGCTTGGGGGTCCCTACAAAGCCCCACAGGGGGCTTGGGGGTCCCACCATGGGGCTTGGGGATCCCTTCATACGAGGATCAGCCCCACAGGAGCTTCATAGGGGGCTCTGGGGTCCCCCCATGGGGCTCTGGGGTCCCACCGCGGGGCCTGGGGGTCCCTTCAGATGAGGGTCAGCCCCACAGGAGCTTCATAGGGGGCTTGGGGGTCCCACCATGGGGCTCTGGGGTCCCACCACAGGGCCTGGGGGTCCCTTCAGATGAGGGTCAGCCCCACAGGAGCTTCCACAGGGGGCTTGGGGTCCCACCATGGGGCTCTGGGGTCCCCCCACGGGGCTTTGGGGTCCCTACAAGGCCCCACAGAGAGGTTGGGGGGTCCCACCACAGGGTCTAGGGGTACCTTCAGATGAGGGTCAGCCCCACAGGAGCTTCCACAGGGGGCTTGGGGTCCCACCATGGGGCTCTGGGGGTCCCTACAAGGCCCCACAGGAGGCTTGGGGGTCCCACCATAGGGCTTGGGGGTCCCTACAAAGCCCCACAGGGGGCTTGGGGGGTCCCCACCATGGGGCTTGGGGGTCCCTACAAAGCCCCACAGGGGGCTTGGGGGTCCCACCATGGGGCTTGGGGGTCCCTTCATACGAGGATCAGCCCCACAGGAGCTTCATAGGGGGCTTGGGGTCCCACCATGGGGCTCTGGGGTCCCACCGCGGGGCCTGGGGGTCCCTACAAGGCCCCACAGAGGGCTTGGGAGTCCCCCCACGGGGCCCGAGGGGCTCCTCCAGCCAGGCCCAAGACCCAGAGGGGCCTTTGGGGTCCCCCGTGCCACCCCAACGCCCCCCCCCCCCCCAGACCCACCTTAAAGGCCAGCGTGGTGGTGCCGTGCAGCAGCTGGAGTCCGGGCCCGGGGAGGGGGGCCTCGGCGCCCCACGGCGGGGCAGCGAGTCCCTCCGGCGGGCCGGGGCCATCCCGGGGAGCGGCGAGGAGCGGGAAGGCGGCGGGAGCCGCGGGAGGCTCGGAAGCGCGGAGGACGCTGGCCAGCGCCATCTTGGAGCGGCGGCTGCGCCTTCAAAATGGCGGCGCCGAGCAGCGCCCGCGCATGCGCCGTCCGCGCGTTGCCCGGCAACGCCGCCCGGCGCCGCGCGTTGCCGGGCAACGCGGGCGCCATGTCGGTTGAGGGCATGACGCGGCGGAGGCGGTGGCAGGCGCGCTTCCGGCTACGTCAGCCGCGGGGCGGCGGGCGCAGGCCGGCGGTGGGGTAGGAAGGGGGGGTCTCACCCGGGAAGATGTCGGCGGGCAGCGGCGGGGTGGCCCAGGGGAGCCACAGCGGGGTCCGCGGCGCCGGGGGGGCGGCCCTGGGGCGGGGGGGGTGCCGGTAGGGGAGGGGATCCCCCCCACGCCCCTCACCGTGGCACCCGCCCCCCCCCCCGTACCCCCCCCGCTCACCTGTGGGTCAGCCCGTGGGCAGAGGCAGGAGACGGGGCTGGGGGGGCGGGGTTAGGGGCGGGGTTATAGGGCGGAGGGGGCGGGGTCTGCAGGCCAAGGGGCGGGGCTTGGGATAGGCCATTACAAAGAAGGGACTGGGGCGGGGCTAGGAAGGGAGGGGCGGGGCTTGGGGCGGAGGGAGCAGAGGAGAGCCAGGGTGTGGGGCTAGGGAAAGGGGGCGGGGCTTGGGTGCCAGGGGGTGTGGGTAGGGAAAGGGGGCGGGGCTTGGGTGACAGGGGGTGTGGGTAGGGAAAGGGGGCGGGGCTTGGGTGACAGGGGGTGTGGGTAGGGAAAGGGGGCGGGGCTTGGGTGACAGGGGGTGTGGGTAGGGAAAGGGGGCGGGGCTTGGGTGACAGGGGGTGTGGGTAGGGAAAGGGGGCGGGGCCTGGGTGACAGGGGGGTGTGGGTAGGGAAAGGGGGCGGGGCTTGGGTGCCGGGGGTGTGGGTAGGGAAAGGGGGCAGGGCTTGAGAGCCAGGGTGTGGGGCTAGGGAAAGGGGCGGGGCTTGGGAGCCAAGGGGCGGGGCTTGGGAGCCAAGGGGTGGGGCAAAGCTGGCGGGTCCGGGGGGGCGGAGCTGGGGGCAGAGTGGGTGGGGCTTGGGGAGGGCGGGGAGCCAGGCTTTGGGGGCAAACCGTCCGGTTTTGGGGCCGCTCACCCGCGCTGAAGGCCAGGGGGGTCACCGACCCCCTACGGGCGCCGCCCGCCTGAGGGGTGGGAGTGCAAAGCATGCTGGGTAACCCCCCTCCGTTTCGGGGGGGGGGGGCCGGGGCCGCGCTGGCGCGGGGGCTCTCACCTGCAGCACCGGGGCGCGGCTGGGGGGGGGAGGGGGGCGTGAGCATTTTGGGGGAACCCCCAGGAATTTGGGGGCCCCCTCCCAAATTAGGGAAGCTCCCCCCCCCCCCCCCTTACCTCACCACTTGCCCGCTCAGCTGCCGGCGGGGCTGGGGGGTGACTGGAAGGGAAGGAGCCGTTTTGGGGGGACCCCCAAGGATAAGTGAGAGGGGGGATAGGGGGCAGGGGGAGCCCCAAATATTTGGGGGGGGGGGGCACCTGCCTGTCTGCGCCGGGGAGGTGACACCGACCGGCCGGGGCGTGCTACTCCTGTGTGGAGAAATATGGGGGTGCCAACGCCGCCGCAGAGCCCCGAAACCCCACGGCGGGGGTCTCACCTGCTGCCCCCTCGCCAGCCGGGGGAGAGCTGTGGGGGGAGAAAAGAGGGGGGTCAGCGTGTGTGGGGGGAGATGGGGGAACAAGGAGGGGAGGGGGGAATTGGGGGGGGGGTGTCACCTGAGCACGGCGCAGGTCCGCGTTCTCCCTCCGCAGCACCTCCAGCTCCCTGTGTGGGGGGTGATGGGGGGGGACACCCCCAACATGGCAGCAGGGGAGGGGGGCTATGGTGCAGACCCCACCAAGATGGCGGCTGGGAAGGGGGGATATGGGGCAGACCCCCCTCAAGATGGCGACTGGGAAGGGGGGGCTATGGGGCAGACCCCACCAAGATGGCGGCAAACCATCCCAGGATGGCGGCCATGGGTGCAGACCCCACCAAGATGGCAGCTGGGAAGGGGGGGATATGGGGCAGACCCCACCAAGATGGCGACTGGGAAGGGGGCTATGAGGCAGACCCCACCAAGATGGCACCCAAGGGGGGGCAGACCCTCCCAAGATGGCGGCCAGCAGGGGGACCCTCCCAAGATGGCGGCCCCGGTGGGGGTTCTCACTTATTGCGGGCGTCCAGGACATGGCGGGCGTCCTCCAGCGCCGCCCGGGCGCGGCGAGCGGCTTCCTTGTGGCAAGCCAGCAGCAGGTCGGACTGCGCCCGCTGGAAGCGCCAGACCTGTGGGGCAGAGGCGGGAGGTGTGGGGCCGGCCCCACGGCGGGTGCGGGGCAGGCCGCCCCCTCCTCCTCCTCCTCCTCCTCACCTGGGAGACGTGGGTCAAGCGCTTGAGGGCGATGTCGGCCGGGCTCTTGAAGAAGAGCTTCTCCTGCGGGCGCATCTGCGGGGAGGGAAGGAGACGGCGGCCGATGGCGACGGAGGAGGAAGGAGGTTCGACGTGGCGGCCAGGGCGGGGGGGCGACTCGCCTTGTCGGAGACGGGGAGGTAGCGGCAGTCGGCGGCGCAGACGGGGCAGGGACCTGCGTGCGAGGGAAAAGGCGCCCGAAAACGGCGTTCGTGAGGGGGAAAAAGGTTGGCGTGAGGGCAGGGGGAACCATTTCGGGGGGTGGAAGGTGAGGGGGGGATCCCTCCCTTCCGCCATTTTGTGGATGTGAAATGAGGGGGGTGCTTCCCTTCCGCCATTTTGTGGGGTACAAGGTGAGGGGAGTCCCTCCCTTCCACTATTTCATGGATATAAGGTGAGGGGAGTCCGTCACTTCCACTATTTTATGGCTATAAGGTGAGGGGAGTCCCTCCCTTCCACTATTTTGTGGATATAAGGTGAGGGGAGTCCCTCCCTTCCACTATTTTATGGCTATAAGGTGAGGGGATCCCTCCCTTCCGCCATTTTGTGGACATAAGGTGAGGGGAGTCCCTCCCTTCCACTATTTTATGGCTATAAGGTGAGGGGAGTCCCTCCATCCCACTATTTTGTGGATATAAGGTGAGGGGAGTCCGTCACTTCCACTATTTTATGGCTATAAGGTGAGGGGAGTCCCTCCCTTCCACTATTTTATGGCTATAAGGTGAGGGGAGTCCCTCCCTTCCACTATTTTATGGCTATAAGGTGAGGGGAGTCCCTCCCTTCCACTATTTTGTGGATATAAGGTGAGGGGAGTCCCTCCCTTCCACTATTTTATGGCTATAAGGTGAGGGGATCCCTCCCTTCCGCCATTTTGTGGACAAAAGGTGAGGGGAGTCCCTCCCTTCCACTATTTTATGGCTATAAGGTGAGGGGAGTCCCTCCCTTCCACTATTTTATGGCTATAAGGTGAGGGGAGTCCGTCACTTCCACTATTTTATGGCTATAAGGTGAGGGGATCCCTCCCTTCCACTATTTTGTGGATATAAGGTGAGGGGAGTGGCTCCCTTCCACTATTTTATGGATATAAAGTGAGTTATATGGATATGAGGTGAGGGGGATCCTTCCCTCCCACCATTTTGTGGGGTTCAAGGTGAGGGCGATCCTTCCTTTCCACCGTTTTATGGCGATAAGGTGAGGGGGATCCTTTTCTTCCGCCATTTTATGGATACGAGGTGGGGGGGGGGGTTCCTTCCCTTCCACCGCTTGAGGGGTTCAATGGTATCCCTCCATTTTGCGGGGGCGGAGGGGGCTCCTACCTGCGCCCCCGCACGCCGCGCAGAGGACGTGCCCGCAGCTGGTGACGGCGAAGCGGGCTCCCTCTTGGCGGAAGCAGCGGTTGCAGTGGAACCAGTCCATGCTGGGAGGGGTTGCGGGGGGGCGGCGGCCCCCCACCACCTCGTATGTGTGTGTCCCCCCCTTTTCCCCACCGTTACCCGCCGGCTGCGGCGGTGCCGGGGCTCCTTCGCGCCTCGGTCCGTGAGGGGACGGGGGGGGAACGGCCGTTGGGAAGGGCGGGAAGCCCTGAGGGGAAGGGGCAGCGCGAGCGCGGCCGTTGGGAAGGGCGGGAAGCCGGCGGGGCGGAGCCACCGCCCGAGGAGGGGGGGAGGGGGCGGAGCCACCGTGCAAGGAGGCGGGGGGGGCGGAGCCACCGCGCCAGGAGGCGGGGGGGGCGGAGCCACCGTGCAAGGAGCCGGGGAGGGGGGGCGGAGCCACCGCGCCAGGAGGCGGAGGGGCGGAGCCACCGCCCGAGAAGGGGGGCAGGGGTCGGAGCCACCGTGCAAGGAGCCGGGGAGGGGGGCGGAGCCACGGCGCCAGGAGGTGGGGAGGGGGGGCGGAGCCACCGCGCCAGGAGGTGGGGAGGGGGGTGCAGACCCCACCAAGATGGCGGCTGGTAAGGGGGGCTATGGGGAAGACCCCACCAAGATGGCGACTCGGAAGGGGGGCTATGGGGCGGACCCCACCAATATGGCGGCCATGGGTGCAGACACCACCAAGATGGCGGCTGGGAAGCAGGGGCTATGGGGCAGACCCCACCAAGATGGCGGCTGGGAAGGGGGGGGCTATGGGGCAGACCCCACCAAGATGGCGGCAAACCATCCCAAGATGGCGGCCATGGGTGCAGACACCACCAAGATGGCGGCTGGGAAGGGGGGCTGTGGGGCAGACCCCACCAAGATGGCGGCCAAGGGTGCAGACCCACCAAGATGGCGACTGGGAAGGGGGGGCTATGGGGCAGACCCCATCAAGATGGCGGTAAACCATCCCAAGATGGCGCCCTGGATCCCATCCCCGGCTCCTTGCACGGTGGCTCCGCTCCCCCCACTTCCTGGCGCGGTGGCTCCGCCCCCCCTCCCCGGCTCCTTGCACGGTGGCTCCGCCCCCTCCCCCCCTCCTCGGGCGGTGGCTCCGCCCCGCCGGCTTCCCGCCCTTCCCAACGGCCACGCTCGCGCTGCCCCTTCCCCTCAGGGCTTCCCGCCCTTCCCAACGGCCGTTCCCCCCCCGTCCCCTCACGGACCGAGGCGCGAAGGAGCCCTTGCACGGCCCCATAGCGCCCCCCCTTCCCAGCCGCCATCTTGGTGGGGTCTGCACCCATGGCCGCCATATTGGTGGGGTCGGCCCCATAGCCCCCCCTTCCTAGTCGCCATCTTGGTGGGGTCTTCCCCATAGCCCCCCTTCCCAGCCGCCATCTTGGTGGGGTCGGCCCCATAGTCCCCCTTCCCCGTCGCCATCTTGGTAGGGTCTGCCCCATAGCCCCCCTTCCGAATCGCCATCTTGGTGGGGTCTGCCCCATAGCCCCCCTTCCCAGCCGCCATCTTGGGGGGGTCGGCCCCATAGCCCCCCTTCCCAGTCGCTATCTTGGGGGGGTCTTCCCCATAGCCCCCCTTCCCAGTCGCCATCTTGGTGGGGTCTGCCCCATAGCCCCCCTTCCCAGTCGCTATCTTGGTGGGGTCGGCCCCATAGCTCCCCTTCCCAGTCGCCATCTTGGTGGGGTCTGCCCCATAGCCCCCCTTCCAAGTCGCTATCTTGATGGGGTCTGCCCCATAGCCCCCACTTCCCAGCCGCCATCTTGGTGGGGTCTGCACCCATGGCCGCCATCTTGGTGGGGTCTGCCCCATAGCCCCCTTCCCAGTCGCCATCTTGGGGGGGTCTGCCCCATAGCCCCCCTTCCCAGCCGCCCTCTTGGTGAGGTCTGCACCCCCCTCCCCGGCTCCTTGCACGGTGGCTCCGCCCCCTCCCCCCCTTCTCGGGCGGTGGCTCCGCCCCGCCGGCTTCCCGCCCTTCCCAACGGCCGCGCTCGCGCTGCCCCTTCCCCTCAGGGCTTCCCGCCCTTCCCAACGGCCGTTCCCCCCCCGTCCCCTCACGGACCGAGGCGCGAAGGAGCCCCGGCACGGCCCCATAGCGCCCCCCCTTTCCAGCCGCCATCTTGGTGGGGTCTGCACCCATGGCCGCCATATTGGTGGGGTCGGCCCCATAGCCCCCCCTTCCGAGTCGCCATCTTGGTGGGGTCTTCCCCATAGCCCCCCTTCCCAGCCGCCATCTTGGTGGGGTCTGCCCCATAGCCCCTGCTTCCCAGCCGCCATCTTGGTGGTGTCTGCACCCATGGCCGCCATATTGGTGGGGTCCGCCCCATAGCCCCCCTTCCGAGTCGCCATCTTGGTGGGGTCTGCCCCATAGCCCCTCCTTCCCAGCCGCCATCTTGGTGGGGTCTTCCCCATAGTCCCCCTTCCCAGTCGCCATCTTGGTAGGGTCTGCCCCATAGCCCCCCATCCGAGTCGCCATATTGGTGGGGTCTGCCCCATAGCCCCCCTTCCCAGCCGCCATCTCTGGGGGGGTCGGCCCCATAGCCCCCCTTCCCAGTCGCCATCTTGGTAGGGTCTGCCCCATATCCCCCCCTTCCCAGCCGCCCTCTTGGTGGGGTCTGCACCCCCCTCCCCACCTCCTGGCGCGGTGGCTCCGCCCCTCCTCCCCGGCTCCTTGCACGGTGGCTCCGCCCCCCCGCCTCCTGGCGCGGTGGCTCCGCCCCCCCTCCCCGCCTCCTTCCCAGTCGCTATCTTGGTGGGCTCGGCCCCATAGCCCCCCTCCCCGCCCCTTAAACGATGGCTCCGCCCCCCTCCCGGCCCTTTAAGGGGTGGCTCCGCCCCCCCTCCCCACCTCATGGCGCGGTGGCTCCGCCCCCCCTCCCCGGCTCCTTGCACTGTGGCTCCGCCCCCCCGCCTCCTGGCGCGGTGGCTCCGCCCCCCCTCCCCGGCTTCTTGCACGGTGGCTCCGCCCCCTGCCCCCCTTCTCGGGCGGTGGCTCCGCCCCGCCGGCTTCCCGCCCTTCCCAACGGCCGCGCTCGCGCTGCCCCTTCCCCTCAGGGCTTCCCGCCCTTCCCAACGGCCGTTCCCCCCCCGTCCCCTCACGGACCGAGGCGCGAAGGAGCCCCGGCACCGCCCCATAGCGCCCCCCCTTCCCAGCCGCCATCTTGGTGGGGTCTGCCCCATAGCCCCCCCTTGCCAGCCGCCATGTTGGTGGAGTCTGCCCCATAGCCCCCCCTTCCCAGCCGCCATCTTGGTGGGGTCTGCACCCATAGCCGCCATCTTGGTGGGGTCGGCCCCATAGCCCCCCTTCGCAGTCGCCATCTTGGTGGGGTCGGCCCCATAGCCCCCCTTCCCAGTCGCCATCTTGGTGGGGTCTGCCCCATAGCCCCCCTTCCCAGTCGCTATCTTGGTGGGGTCGGCCCCATAGCTCCCCTTCCCAGTCGCCATCTTGGTGGGGTCTGCCCCATAGCCCCCCTTCCAAGTCGCTATCTTGATGGGGTCTGCCCCATAGCCCCCACTTCCCAGCCGCCATCTTGGTGGGGTCTGCACCCATGGCCGCCATCTTGGTGGGGTCTGCCCCATAGCCCCCTTCCCAGTCGCCATCTTGGGGGGGTCTTCCCCATAGCCCCCCTTCCCAACCGCCCTCTTGGTGGGGTCTGCACCCCCCTCCCCACCTCCTGGCGCGGTGCGTCCGCCCCTCCTCCCCGGCTCCTTGCACGGTGGCTCCGCCCCCCCTGCCTCCTGGCGCGGTGGCTCCGCCCCCCCTCCCCGTCTCCTTCCCAGTCGCTATCTTGGTGGGCTCGGCCCCATAGCCCCCCTCCCCGCCCCTTTAAACGATGGCTCCGCCCCCCTCCCGGCCCTTTAAGGGGTGGCTCCGCCCCCCCCCCGCCTCCTGGCGCGGTGGCTCCGCCCCCCTCCCCGGCTCCTTGCACGGTGGCTCCGCCCCTCCGCCTCCTGGCGCGGTGGCTCCGCCCCCCCTCCCCGGCTCCTTGCACGGTGGCTCCGCCCCCTCCCCCCCTCCTCTGGCGGTGGCTCCGCCCCGACGTTTTCCCGCCCTTCCCAACGGCCGCGCTCGCGCTGCCCCTTCCCCTCAGGGCTTCCCGCCCTTCCCAACGGCCGCGCTCGCGCTGCCCCTTCCCCTCAGGGCTTCCCGCCCTTCCCAACGGCCGTTCCCCCCCCGTCCCCTCACGGACCGAGGCGCGAAGGAGCCCCGGCACCGCCCCATAGCGCCCCCCCTTCCCAGCCGCCATCTTGGTGGGGTCTGCACCCATGGCCGCCATCTTGGGATGGTTTGCCGCCATCTTGGTGGGGTCTGCCCCATAGCCCCCCCTTGCCAGCCGCCATGTTGGTGGGGTCTGCCCCATAGCCCCCCCTTCCCAGCCGCCATCTTGGTGGGGTCTGCACCCATAGCCGCCATCTTGGTGGGGTCGGCCCCATAGCCCCCCTTCGCAGTCGCCATCTTGGTGGGGTCGGCCCCATAGCCCCCCTTCCCAGTCGCCATCTTGGTGGGGTCTGCCCCATAGCCCCCACTTCCCAGCCGCCATCTTGGTGGGGTCTGCACCCATGGCCGCCATCTTGGTGGGGTCTGCCCCATAGCCCCCTTCCCAGTCGCCATCTTGGGGGGGTCTTCCCCATAGCCCCCCTTCCCAACCGCCCTCTTGGTGGGGTCTGCACCCCCCTCCCCACCTCCTGGCGCGGTGCGTCCGCCCCTCCTCCCCGGCTCCTTGCACGGTGGCTCCGCCCCCCCTGCCTCCTGGCGCGGTGGCTCCGCCCCCCCTCCCCGCCTCCTTCCCAGTCGCTATCTTGGTGGGCTCGGCCCCATAGCCCCCCTCCCCGCCCCTTTAAATGATGGCTCCGCCCCCCTCCCGGCCCTTTAAGGGGTGGCTCCGCCCCCCCCCCGCCTCCTGGCGCGGTGGCTCCGCCCCCCTCCCCGGCTCCTTGCACGGTGGCTCCGCCCCCTCCCCCCCTCCTCGGGCGGTGGCTCCGCCCCGCCGGCTTCCCGCCCTTCCCAACGGCCGCGCTCGCGCTGCCCCTTCCCCTCAGGGCTTCCCGCCCTTCCCAACGGCCGTTCCCCCCCCCGTCCCCTCACGGACCGAGGCGCGAAGGAGCCCCGGCACCGCCCCATAGCGCCCCCCCTTCCCAGTCGCCATCTTGGTGGGGTCTGCCCCCCCCTCCCCACCTCCTGGCGCGGTGGCTCCGCCCCTCTTCCCCGGCTCCTTGCACGGTGGCTCCGCCCCCCCCGCCTCCTGGCGCGGTGGCTCCGCCCCCCCTCCCCGCCTCCTTCCCAGTCGCTATCTTGGTGGGCTCGGCCCCATAGCCCCCCTCCCCGCCCCTTTAAACGATGGCTCCGCCCCCCTCCCGGCCCTTTAAGGGGTGGCTCCGCCCCCCCTCCCCACCTCATGGCGTGGTGGCTCCGCCCCCCCTCCCCGGCTCCTTGCACGGTGGCTCCGCCCCTCCGCCTCCTGGCGCGGTGGCTCCGCCCCCCCTCCCCGGCTCCTTGCACGGTGGCTCCGCCCCCTCCCCCCCTCCTCTGGCGGTGGCTCCGCCCCGACGTTTTCCCGCCCTTCCCAACGGCCGCGCTCGCGCTGCCCCTTCCCCTCAGGGCTTCCCGCCCTTCCCAACGGCCGCGCTCGCGCTGCCCCTTCCCCTCAGGGCTTCCCGCCCTTCCCAACGGCCGTTCCCCCCCCGTCCCCTCACGGACCGAGGCGCGAAGGAGCCCCGGCACCGCCGCAGCCGGCGGGTAACGGTGGGGAAAAGGGGGGGACACACACATACGAGGTGGTGGGGGGCCGCCGCCCCCCCGCAACCCCTCCCAGCATGGACTGGTTCCACTGCAACCGCTGCTTCCGCCAAGAGGGAGCCCGCTTCGCCGTCACCAGCTGCGGGCACGTCCTCTGCGCGGCGTGCGGGGGCGCAGGTAGGAGCCCCCTCCGCCCCCGCAAAATGGAGGGATACCATTGAACCCCTCAAGCGGTGGAAGGGAAGGAACCCCCCCCCCACCTCGTATCCATAAAATGGCGGAAGAAAAGGATCCCCCTCACCTTATCGCCATAAAACGGTGGAAAGGAAGGATCGCCCTCAGCTTGAACCCCACAAAATGGTGGGAGGGAAGGATCCCCCTCACCTCATATCCATATAACTCACTTTATATCCATAAAATAGTGGAAGGGAGGCACTCCCCTCACCTTATATCCACAAAATAGTGGAAGGCAGGGATCCCCTCACCTTATAGCCATAAAATAGTGGAAGTGACGGACTCCCCTCACCTTATAGCCATAAAATAGTGGAAGTGACGGACTCCCCTCACCTTATAGCCATAAAATAGTGGAAGGGAGGCACTCCCCTCACCTTATATCCACAAAATAGTGGAAGGGAGGGATCCCCTCACTTTATAGCCATAAAATAGTGGAAGTGACGGACTCCCCTCACCTTATAGCCATAAAATAGTGGAAGGGAGGGACTCCCCTCACCTTATAGCCATAAAATAGTGGAAGGGAGGGACTCCCCTCACCTTATGTCCACAAAATGGCGGAAGGGAGGGATCCCCTCACCTTATAGCCATAAAATAGTGGAAGGGAGGGACTCCCCTCACCTTATATCCACAAAATAGTGGAAGGGAGGGACTCCCCTCACCTTATAGCCATAAAATAGTGGAAGGGAGGGACTCCCCTCACCTTATAGCCATAAAATAGTGGAAGGGAGGGACTCCCCTCACCTTATAGCCATAAAATAGTGGAAGTGACGGACTCCCCTCTCCTTATATCCACAAAATAGTGGGATGGAGGGACTCCCCTCACCTTATAGCCATAAAATAGTGGAAGGGAGGGACTCCCCTCACGTTATGTCCACAAAATGGCGGAAGGGAGCGATCCCCTCACCTTATATCCATAAAATAGTGGAAGGGAGGGACTCCCCTCACCTTGTACCCCACAAAATGGCGGAAGGGAAGCACCCCCCTCATTTCACATCCACAAAATGGCGGAAGGGAGGGATCCCCCCCTCACCTTCCACCCCCCGAAATGGTTCCCCCTGCCCTCACGCCAACCTTTTTCCCCCTCACGAACGCCGTTTTCGGGCGCCTTTTCCCTCGCACGCAGGTCCCTGCCCCGTCTGCGCCGCCGACTGCCGCTACCTCCCCGTCTCCGACAAGGCGAGTCGCCCCCCCGCCCTGGCCGCCACGTCGAACCTCCTTCCTCCTCCGTCGCCATCGGCCGCCGTCTCCTTCCCTCCCCGCAGATGCGCCCGCAGGAGAAGCTCTTCTTCAAGAGCCCGGCCGACATCGCCCTCAAGCGCTTGACCCACGTCTCCCAGGTGAGGAGGAGGAGGAGGAGGAGGAGGAGGAGGGGGCGGCCTGCCCCGCGCCCGCCGTGGGGCCGGCCCCACACCTCCGGCCTCTGCCCCACAGGTCTGGCGCTTCCAGCGGGCGCAGTCCGACCTGCTGCTGGCTTGCCACAAGGAAGCCGCTCGCCGCGCCCAGGCGGCGCTGGAGGACGCCCGCCATGTGTTGGATGCCCGCAATAAGTCAGAACCCCCACCGGGGCCGCCATCTTGGGAGGGTCCCCCTGCTGACCGCCATCTTGGGAGGGTCTGCCCCCCCTTGGGTGCCATCTTGGTGGGGTCTGCCCCATAGCCCCCCTTCCCAGCCGCCATCTTGGTGGGGTCTGCACCCATGGCCGCCATATTGGTGGGGTCGGCCCCATAGCCCCCCTTCCGAGTCGCCATCTTGGTGGGGTCTTCCCCATAGCCCCCCTTCCCAGCCGCCATCTTGGTGGGGTCGGCCCCATAGTCCCCCTTCCCAGTCGCCATCTTGGTAGGGTCTGCCCCACAGCCCCCTTCCCAACCGCCATATTGGTGGGGTCTGCACCCATGGCCGCCATCTTGGTGGGGTCTGCCCCATAGCCCCTGCTTCCCAGCCGCCATCTTGGTGGTGTCTGCACCCATGGCCGCCATATTGGTGGGGTCCGCCCCATAGCCCCCCTTCCGAGTCGCCATCTTGGTGGGGTCTGCCCCATAGCCCCCCTTCCCAGCCGCTATCTTGGTGGGGTCTGCCCCATAGCCCCCCTTCCCAGCCGCCATCTTGGTGGGGTCTGCACCCATGGCCGCCATCTTGGGATGGTTTGCCGCCATCTTGGTGGGGTCTGCCCCATAGCGCCCCCTTCCCAGCCGCCATCTTGGTGGGGTCGGCCCCATAGTCCCCCTTCCCAGTCGCCATCTTGGTAGGGTCTGCCCCATAGCCCCCTTCCCAGCCGCCATCTTGGTGGGGTCTGCACCCATGGCCGCCATCTTGGTAGGGTCTGCCCCACAGCCCCCTTCCCAGTCGCCATCTTGGGGGGGTCTGCCCCATAGCCCCCCTTCCCAGCCGCCATCTTGGTGGGGTCTGCACCCCCCTCCCCACCTCCTGACGCGGTGGCTCCGCCCCCCCTCCCCGGCTCCTTGCACGGTGGCTCCGCCCCCCCCGCCTCCTGGCGCGGTGGCTCCGCCCCCCCTCCCCGCCTCCTTCCCAGTCGCTATCTTGGTGGGCTTGGCCCCATAGCCCCCCTCCCCGCCCCTTTAAACGATGGCTCCGCCCCCCTCCCGGCCCTTTAAGGGGTGGCTCCGCCCCCGCTCCCCACCTCATGGCGTGGTGGCTCCGCCCCCCCTCCCCGGCTCCTTGCACGGTGGCTCCGCCCCTCCGCCTCCTGGCGCGGTGGCTCCGCCCCCCCTCCCCGGCTCCTTGCACGGTGGCTCCGCCCCCTCCCCCCCTCCTCGGGCGGTGGCTCCGCCCCGGCGTTTTCCCGCCCTTCCCAACGGCCGCGCTCGCGCTGCCCCTTCCCCTCAGGGCTTCCCGCCCTTCCCAACGGCCGTTCCCCCCCCGTCCCCTCACGGACCGAGGCGCGAAGGAGCCCCGGCACGGCCCCATAGCGCCCCCCCTTCCCAGCCGCCATCTTGGTGGGGTCTGCACCCATGGCCGCCATATTGGTGGGGTCGGCCCCATAGCCCCCCCTTCCCAGCCGCCATCTTGGTGGGGTCTGCCCCATAGCCCCTGCTTCCCAGCCGCCATCTTGGTGGTGTCTGCACCCATGGCCGCCATATTGGTGGGGTCCGCCCCATAGCCCCCCTTCCGAGTCGCCATCTTGGTGGGGTCTGCCCCATAGCCCTCCTTCCCAGCCGCCATCTTGGTGGGGTCTTCCCCATAGTCCCCCTTCCCAGTCGCCATCTTGGTAGGGTCTGCCCCATAGCCCCCCTTCCGAGTCGCCATCTTGGTGGGGTCTGCCCCATAGCCCCCCTTCCCAGCCGCCATCTTGGGGGGGTCGGCCCCATAGCCCTCCTTCCCAGTCGCCTTCTTGGTAGGGTCTGCCCCATATCCCCCCCTTCCCAGCCGCCCTCTTGGTGGGGTCTGCACCCCCCTCCCCACCTCCTGGCGCGGTGGCTCCGCCCCTCCTCCCCGGCTCCTTGCACGGTGGCTCCACCCCCCCGCCTCCTGGCGCGGTGGCTCCGCCCCCTCTCCCCGCCTCCTTCCCAGTCGCTATCTTGGTGGGCTCGGCCCCATAGCCCCCCTCCCCGCCCCTTTAAACGATGGCTCCGCCCCCCTCCCCGGCTCCTTGCACGGTGGCTCCGCCCCCTCCCCCCCTCCTCGGGCGGTGGCTCCGCCCCGCCGGCTTCCCGCCCTTCCCAACGGCCGCGCTCGCCCTGCCCCTTCCCCTCAGGGCTTCCCGCCCTTCCCAACGGCCGTTCCCCCCCCGTCCCCTCACGGACCGAGGCGCGAAGGAGCCCCGGCACCGCCGCAGCCGGCGGGTAACGGTGGGGAAAAGGGGGGGACACACACATACGAGGTGGTGGGGGGCCGCCGCCCCCCCGCAACCCCTCCCAGCATGGACTGGTTCCACTGCAACCGCTGCTTCCGCCAAGAGGGAGCCCGCTTCGCCGTCACCAGCTGCGGGCACGTCCTCTGCGCGGCGTGCGGGGGCGCAGGTAGGAGCCCCCTCCGCCCCCGCAAAATGGAGGGATACCATTGAACCCCTCAAGCGGTGGAAGGGAAGGAACCCCCCCCCCACCTCGTATCCATAAAATGGCGGAAGAAAAGGATCCCCCTCACCTTATCGCCATAAAACGGTGGAAAGGAAGGATCGCCCTCAGCTTGAACCCCACAAAATGGTGGGAGGGAAGGATCCCCCTCACCTCATATCCATATAACTCACTTTATATCCATAAAATAGTGGAAGGGAGGGATCCCCTCACCTTATAGCCATAAAATAGTGGAAGTGACGGACTCCCCTCACCTTATAGCCATAAAATAGTGGAAGGGAGGGACTCCCCTCACCTTATAGCCATAAAATAGTGGAAGGGAGGGACTCCCCTCAACTTATGTCCACAAAATGGCGGAAGGGAGGGATCCCCTCACCTTATAGCCATAAAATAGTGGAAGGGAGGGACTCCCCTCACCTTATATCCACAAAATAGTGGAAGGGAGGGACTCCCCTCACCTTATAGCCATAAAATAGTGGAAGGGAGGGACTCCCCTCACCTTATAGCCATAAAATAGTGGAAGGGAGGGACTCCCCTCACCTTATAGCCATAAAATAGTGGAAGGGCGGGACTCCCCTCACCTTATAGCCATAAAATAGTGGAAGTGACGGACTCCCCTCACCTTATATCCACAAAATAGTGGGATGGAGGGACTCCCCTCACCTTATAGCCATAAAATAGGGGAAGGGAGGGACTCCCCTCACCTTATGTCCACAAAATGGCGGAAGGGAGGGATCCCCTCACCTTATAGCCATAAAATAGTGGAAGGGAGGGACTCCCCTCACCTTGTACCCCACAAAATGGCGGAAGGGAAGCACCCCCCTCATTTCACATCCACAAAATGGCGGAAGGGAGGGATCCCCCCCTCACCTTCCACCCCCCGAAATGGTTCCCCCTGCCCTCACGCCAACCTTTTTCCCCCTCACGAACGCCGTTTTCGGGCGCCTTTTCCCTCGCACGCAGGTCCCTGCCCCGTCTGCGCCGCCGACTGCCGCTACCTCCCCGTCTCCGACAAGGCGAGTCGCCCCCCCGCCCTGGCCGCCACGTCGAACCTCCTTCCTCCTCCGTCGCCATCGGCCGCCGTCTCCTTCCCTCCCCGCAGATGCGCCCGCAGGAGAAGCTCTTCTTCAAGAGCCCGGCCGACATCGCCCTCAAGCGCTTGACCCACGTCTCCCAGGTGAGGAGGAGGAGGAGGAGGAGGAGGAGGAGGGGGCGGCCTGCCCCGCGCCCGCCGTGGGGCCGGCCCCACACCTCCCGCCTCTGCCCCACAGGTCTGGCGCTTCCATCTTGGGATGGTTTGCCGCCATCTTGGTGGGGTCTGCCCCATAGCCCCCCCCTTCCCAGCCGCCATCTTGGTGGGGTCGGCCCCATAGTCCCCCTTCCCAGTCGCCATCTTGGTAGGGTCTGCCCCATAGCCCCCTTCCCAGCCGCCATCTTGGTGGGGTCTGCACCCATGGCCGCCATCTTGGTAGGGTCTGCCCCACAGCCCCCTTCCCAGTCGCCATCTTGGGGGGGTCTGCCCCATAGCCCCCCTTCCCAGCCGCCCTCTTGGTGTGGTCTGCACCCCCCTCCCCACCTCCTGACGCGGTGGCTCCGCCCCCCCTCCCCGGCTCCTTGCACGGTGGCTCCGCCCCCCCCGCCTCCTGGCGCGGTGGCTCCGCCCCCCCTCCCCGCCTCCTTCCCAGTCGCTATCTTGGTGGGCTTGGCCCCATAGCCCCCCTCCCCGCCCCTTTAAACGATGGCTCCGCCCCCCTCCCGGCCCTTTAAGGGGTGGCTCCGCCCCCGCTCCCCACCTCATGGCGTGGTGGCTCCGCCCCCCCTCCCCGGCTCCTTGCACGGTGGCTCCGCCCCTCCGCCTCCTGGCGCGGTGGCTCCGCCCCCCTCCCCGGCTCCTTGCACGGTGGCTCCGCCCCCTCCCCCCCTTCTCGGGCGGTGGCTCCGCCCCGGCGTTTTCCCGCCCTTCCCAACGGCCGCGCTCGCGCTGCCCCTTCCCCTCAGGGCTTCCCGCCCTTCCCAACGGCCGTTCCCCCCCCGTCCCGTCACGGACCGAGGCGCGAAGGAGCCCCGGCACCGCCCCATAGCGCCCCCCCCTTCCCAGCCGCCATCTTGGTGGGGTCTGCACCCATGGCCGCCATATTGGTGGGGTCGGCCCCATAGCCCCCCCTTCCTAGTCGCCATCTTGGTGGGGTCTTCCCCATAGCCCCCCTTCCCAGCCGCCATCTTGGTGGGGTCGGCCCCATAGTCCCCCTTCCCAGCCGCCATCTTGGGGGGGTCGGCCCCATAGCCCCCATTCCCAGTCGCCATCTTGGGGGGGTCTGCCCCATATCCCCCACTTCCCAGCCGCCCTCTCGGTGGGGTCTGCACCCCCCTCCCCACCTCCTGGCGCGGTGGCTCCGCCCCCCCTCCCCGGCTCCTTGCACGGTGGCTCCGCCCCCCCGCCTCCTGGCGCGGTGGCTCCGCCCCCCTCCCCGGCTCCTTGCACGGTGGCTCCGCCCCCTGCCCCCCTTCTCGGGCGGTGGCTCCGCCCCGCCGGCTTCCCGCCCTTCCCAACGGCCGCGCTCGCGCTGCCCCTTCCCCTCAGGGCTTCCCGCCCTTCCCAACGGCCGTTCCCCCCCCGTCCCCTCACGGACCGAGGCGCGAAGGAGCCCTTGCACGGCCCCATAGCGCCCCCCCTTCCCAGCCGCCATCTTGGTGGGGTCTGCACCCATGGCCGCCATATTGGTGGGGTCGGCCCCATAGCCCCCCCTTCCTAGTCGCCATCTTGGTGGGGTCTTCCCCATAGCCCCCCTTCCCAGCCGCCATCTTGGTGGGGTCGGCCCCATAGTCCCCCTTCCCCGTCGCCATCTTGGTAGGGTCTGCCCCATAGCCCCCCTTCCGAATCGCCATCTTGGTGGGGTCTGCCCCATAGCCCCCCTTCCCAGCCGCCATCTTGGGGGGGTCGGCCCCATAGCCCCCCTTCCCAGTCGCTATCTTGGGGGGGTCTTCCCCATAGCCCCCCTTCCCAGTCGCCATCTTGGTGGGGTCGGCCCCATAGCTCCCCTTCCCAGTCGCCATCTTGGTGGGGTCTGCCCCATAGCCCCCCTTCCAAGTCGCTATCTTGATGGGGTCTGCCCCATAGCCCCCACTTCCCAGCCGCCATCTTGGTGGGGTCTGCACCCATGGCCGCCATCTTGGTGGGGTCTGCCCCATAGCCACCTTCCCAGTCGCCATCTTGGGGGGGTCTTCCCCATAGCCCCCCTTCCCAGCCGCCCTCTTGGTGAGGTCTGCACCCCCCTCCCCGCCTCCTCGCGCGGTGGCTCCGCCCCCCCCCTCCCGGCTCCTTGCACGGTGGCTCCGCCCCCCCCGCCTCCTGGCGCGGAGGCTCCGCCCCCCTCCCCGGCTCCTTGCACGGTGGCTCCGCCCCCCCCGCCTCCTGGCGCGGTGGCTCCGCCCCCCTCCCCGGCTCCTTGCACGGTGGCTCCGCCCCCCTCCCCGGCTCCTTGCACGGTGGCTCCGCCCCCTCCCCCCCTTCTCGGGCGGTGGCTCCGCCCCGCCGTCTTCCCGCCCTTCCCAACGGCCGCGCTCGCGCTGCCCCTTCCCCTCAGGGCTTCCCGCCCTTCCCAACGGCCGTTCCCCCCCCGTCCCCTCACGGACCGAGGCGCGAAGGAGCCCCGGCACCGCCCCATAGCGCCCCCCCTTCCCAGCCGCCATCTTGGTGGGGTCTGCACCCATGGCCGCCATATTGGTGGGGTCGGCCCCATAGCCCCCCCCTTCCGAGTCGCCATCTTGGTGGGGTCTTCCCCACAGCCCCCCTTCCCAGCCGCCATCTTGGTGGGGTCGGCCCCATAGTCCCCCTTCCCAGTCGCCATCTTGGTGGGGTCTGCCCCATAGCCCCCTTCCCAGCCGCCCTCTTGGTGGGGTCTGCACCCCCCTCCCCACCTCCTGGCGCGGTGGCTCCGCCCTCCTCCCCCCCCCCGGCGCGGTGGCTCCGCCCCCTCCCCCGCTCCTCGGGAGGTGGCTCCGCCCCCCCGGCTTCCCGCCCTTCCCAACGGCCGCGCTCGCGCTGCCCCTTCCCCTCAGGCTTCCCGCCCTTCCCAACGGCCGTTCCCCCCCCGTCCCCTCACGGACCGAGGCGCGCAGGAGCCCCGGCACCGCCCCATAGCGCCCCCCCTTCCCAGCCGCCATCTTGGTGGGGTCTGCACCCATGGCCGCCATCTTGGGATGGTTTGCCGCCATCTTGGTGGGGTCTGCCCCATAGCCCCCCCTTGCCAGCCGCCATGTTGGTGGGGTCTGCCCCATAGCCCCCCTTCCGAGTCGCCATCTTGGTGGGGTCTGCACACATAGCCGCCATCTTGGTGGGGTCGGCCCCATAGCCCCCCTTCGCAGTCGCCATCTTGGTGGGGTCTGCCCCATAGCCCCCCTTCCAAGTCGCTATCTTGATGGGGTCTGCCCCATAGCCCCCACTTCCCAGCCGCCATCTTGGTGGGGTCTGCACCCATGGCCGCCATCTTGGTGGGGTCTGCCCCATAGCCCCCTTCCCAGTCGCCATCTTGGGGGGGTCTTCCCCATAGCCCCCCTTCCCAACCGCCCTCTTGGTGGGGTCTGCACCCCCCTCCCCACCTCCTGGCGCGGTGCGTCCGCCCCTCCTCCCCGGCTCCTTGCACGGTGGCTCCGCCCCCCCTGCCTCCTGGCGCGGTGGCTCCGCCCCCCCTCCCCGCCTCCTTCCCAGTCGCTATCTTGGTGGGCTCGGCCCCATAGCCCCCCTCCCCGCCCCTTTAAATGATGGCTCCGCCCCCCTCCCGGCCCTTTAAGGGGTGGCTCCGCCCCCCCCCCGCCTCCTGGCGCGGTGGCTCCGCCCCCCTCCCCGGCTCCTTGCACGGTGGCTCCGCCCCCTCCCCCCCTCCTCGGGCGGTGGCTCCGCCCCGCCGGCTTCCCGCCCTTCCCAACGGCCGCGCTCGCGCTGCCCCTTCCCCTCAGGGCTTCCCGCCCTTCCCAACGGCCGTTCCCCCCCCCGTCCCCTCACGGACCGAGGCGCGAAGGAGCCCCGGCACCGCCGCAGCCGGCGGGTAACGGTGGGGAAAAGGGGGGGACACACACATACGAGGTGGTGGGGGGCCGCCGCCCCCCCGCAACCCCTCCCAGCATGGACTGGTTCCACTGCAACCGCTGCTTCCGCCAAGAGGGAGCCCGCTTCGCCGTCACCAGCTGCGGGCACGTCCTCTGCGCGGCGTGCGGGGGCGCAGGTAGGAGCCCCCTCCGCCCCCGCAAAATGGAGGGATACCATTGAACCCCTCAAGCGGTGGAAGGGAAGGAACCCCCCCCCCCACCTCGTATCCATAAAATGGCGGAAGAAAAGGATCCCCCTCACCTTATCGCCATAAAACGGTGGAAAGGAAGGATCGCCCTCACCTTGAACCCCACAAAATGGTGGGAGGGAAGGATCCCCCTCACCTCATATCCATATAACTCACTTTATATCCATAAAATAGTGGAAGGGAGGCACTCCCCTCACCTTATATCCACAAAATAGTGGAAGGGAGGGATCCCCTCACCTTATAGCCATAAAATAGTGGAAGTGACGGACTCCCCTCACCTTATAGCCATAAAATAGTGGAAGGGAGGGACTCCCCTCACCTTTTGTCCACAAAATGGCGGAAGGGAGGGATCCCCTCACCTTATAGCTATAAAATAGTGGAAGGGAGGGACTCCCCTCACCTTATAGCCATAAAATAGTGGAAGGGAGGGACTCCCCTCACCTTATAGCCATAAAATAGTGGAAGGGAGGGACTCCCCTCACCTTATAGCCATAAAATAGTGGAAGGGAGGGACTCCCCTCACCTTATAGCCATAAAATAGTGGAAGTGACGGACTCCCCTCACCTTATATCCATAAAATAGTGGAAGGGAGGCACTCCCCTCACCTTATATCCACAAAATAGTGGAAGGGAGGGACTCCCCTCACCTTATAGCCATAAAATAGTGGAAGGGAGGGACTCCCCTCACCTTATAGCCATAAAATAGTGGAAGGGAGGGACTCCCCTCACCTTATGTCCACAAAATGGCGGAAGGGAGGGATCCCCTCACCTTATAGCCATAAAATAGTGGAAGGGAGGGACTCCCCTCACCTTGTACCCCACAAAATGGCGGAAGGGAAGCACCCCCCTCATTTCACATCCACAAAATGGCGGAAGGGAGGGATCCCCCCCTCACCTTCCACCCCCCGAAATGGTTCCCCCTGCCCTCACGCCAACCTTTTTCCCCCTCACGAACGCCGTTTTCGGGCGCCTTTTCCCTCGCACGCAGGTCCCTGCCCCGTCTGCGCCGCCGACTGCCGCTACCTCCCCGTCTCCGACAAGGCGAGTCGCCCCCCCGCCCTGGCCGCCACGTCGAACCTCCTTCCTCCTCCGTCGCCATCGGCCGCCGTCTCCTTCCCTCCCCGCAGATGCGCCCGCAGGAGAAGCTCTTCTTCAAGAGCCCGGCCGACATCGCCCTCAAGCGCTTGACCCACGTCTCCCAGGTGAGGAGGAGGAGGAGGAGGAGGAGGAGGAGGGGGCGGCCTGCCCCGCGCCCGCCGTGGGGCCGGCCCCACACCTCCCGCCTCTGCCCCACAGGTCTGGCGCTTCCAGCGGGCGCAGTCCGACCTGCTGCTGGCTTGCCACAAGGAAGCCGCTCGCCGCGCCCGGGCGGCGCTGGAGGACGCCCGCCATGTCCTGGATGCCCGCAATAAGTGAGAACCCCCACGGGGGCCGCCATCTTGGGAGGGTCCCCCTGCTGGCCGCCATCTTGGGAGGGTCTGCCCCCCCTTGGGTGCAATCTTGGAGGGGTCTGCCCCATAGCCCCCCTTCCCAGTCGCCATCTTGGTGGGGTCTGCACCCAGGGCGCCATCTTGGGATGGTTTGCCGCCATCTTGGTGGGGTCTGCCCCATAGCCCCCCCTTCCCAGTCGCCATCTTGGTGGGGTCTGCACCCATGGCCGCCATCTTGGTGGGGTCTGCCCCACAGCCCCCCTTCCCAGCCGCCATCTTGGTGGTGTCTGCACCCATGGCCGCCCTCTTGGGATGGTTTGCCGCCATCTTGGTGGGGTCTGCCCCATAGCCCCCCATCCCAGCCGCCATCTTGGTGGGGTCGGCCCCATAGCCCCCCTTCCCAGCCGCCATCTTGGTGGGGTCTGCCCCACAGCCCCCTTCCCAGTCGCCATCTTGGGGGGGTCTGCCCCATAGCCCCCCTTCCCAGCCGCCCTCTTGGTGGGGTCTGCACCCCCCTCCCCACCTCATGGCGTGGTGGCTCCGCCCCCCCTCCCCGGCTCCTTACACGGTGGCTCCGCCCCCCCCGCCTCCTGGCGCGGTGGCTCCGCCCCCCTCCCCGGCTCCTTGCACGGTGGCTCCGCCCCCTCCCCCCCTTCTCGGGCGGTGGCTCCGCCCCGCCGGCTTCCCGCCCTTCCCAACGGCCGTTCCCCTCCCGTCCCCTCACGGACCGAGGCACGAAGGAGCCCCGGCACCGCCCCATAGCGCCCCCCCTTCCCAGCCGCCATCTTGGTGGAGTCTGCACCCATGGCCGCCATCTTGGTGGGGTCTGCCCCATAGCCCCCTTCGCAGTCGACATCTTGGTGAGGTCTGCACCCCCCTCCCCGCCTCCTGGCGCGGTGGCTCCGCCCCCCCTCCCCGGCTCCTTGCACTGTGGCTCCGCCCCCCCGCCTCCTGGCGCGGTGGCTCCGCCCCCTCTCCCCGCCTCCTTCCCAGTCGCTATCTTGGTGGGCTCGGCCCCATAGCCCCCCTCCCCGCCCCTTTAAACGATGGCTCCGCCTCCCTCCCGGCCCTTTAAGGGGTGGCTCCGCCCCCGCTCCCCTTCTCATGGCGTGGTAGCTCCCTCCCCCCTCCCCGGCTCCTTGCACGGTGGCTCCGCCCCCCCCGCCTCCTGGCGCCGTGGCTCCGCCCCCCTCCCCGGCTCCTTGCACGGTGGCTCCGCCCCCTCCCCCCCTTCTCGGGCGGTGGCTCCGCCCCGCCGTCTTCCCGCCCTTCCCAACGGCCGCGCTCGCGCTGCCCCTTCCCCTCAGGGCTTCCCGCCCTTCCCAACGGCCGTTCCCCCCCCGTCCCCTCACGGACCGAGGCGCGAAGGAGCCCCGGCACCGCCCCATAGCGCCCCCCCTTCCCAGCCGCCATCTTGGTGGGGTCTGCACCCATGGCCGCCATATTGGTGGGGTCGGCCCCATAGCCCCCCCTTCCGAGTCGCCATCTTGGTGGGGTCTTCCCCACAGCCCCCCTTCCCAGCCGCCATCTTGGTGGGGTCGGCCCCATAGTCCCCCTTCCCAGTCGCCATCTTGGTGGGGTCTGCCCCATAGCCCCCTTCCCAGCCGCCCTCTTGGTGGGGTCTGCACCCCCCTCCCCACCTCCTGGCGCGGTGGCTCCGCCCTCCTCCCCCCCCCCGGCGCGGTGGCTCCGCCCCCTCCCCCGCTCCCCGGGAGGTGGCTCCGCCCCCCCGGCTTCCCGCCCTTCCCAACGGCCGCGCTCGCGCTGCCCCTTCCCCTCAGGCTTCCCGCCCTTCCCAACGGCCGTTCCCCCCCCGTCCCCTCACGGACCGAGGCGCGAAGGAGCCCCGGCACCGCCCCATAGCGCCCCCCCTTCCCACCCGCCATCTTGGGGGGGTCTGCACCCATGAACGCCATCCTGGGATGGTTTGCCGCCATCTTCGTGGGGTCTGCCACACAGCCCCCCCTTCCCAGTCGCCATCTTGGGGGGGGTCTGCACCCATGGCCGCCATCTTTGGATGGTTTGCCGCCATCTTGGTGGGGTCTGCCCCATAGCCCCCCTTCCCAGCCGCCATCTTGGGGGGGGTCTGCACCCATGGCCGCCATCTTGGTAGGGTCTGCCCCATAGCCCCCTTCCCAGTCGCCATCTTGGTGGGGTCTGCCCCATAGCCCCCCTTCCCAGCCGCCCTCTTGGTGAGGTCTGCATCCCCCTCCCCGCCTCCTGGCGCGGTGGCTCCGCCCCCCCTCCCCGCCTCCTTCCCAGTCGCTATCTTGGTGGGCTCGGCCCCATAGCCCCCCTCCCCGCCCCTTAAACGATGGCTCCGCCCCCCTCCCGGCCCTTTAAGGGGTGGCTCCGCCCCCCCTCCCCACCTCCTGGCGCGGTGGCTCCGCCCCCCCTCCCCGGCTCCTTGCACGGTGGCTCCGCCCCCCCCGACTCCTTGCACGGTGGCTCCGCCCCCCCGCCTCCTGGCGCGGTGGCTCCGCCCCCCTCCCCGGCTCCTTGCACGGTGGCTCCGCCCCCCCCGCCTCCTGGCGCGGTGGCTCCGCCCCCCTCCCCGGCTCCTTGCACGGTGGCTCCGCCCCCTCCCCCCCTCCTCGGGCGGTGGCTCCGCCCCGCCGGCTTCCCGCCCTTCCCAACGGCCGCGCTCGCGCTGCCCCTTCCCCTCAGGGCTTCCCGCCCTTCCCAACGGCCGTTCCCCCCCCGTCCCCTCACGGACCGAGGCGCGAAGGAGCCCCGGCACCGCCGCAGCCGGCGGGTAACGGTGGGGAAAAGGGGGGGACACACACATACGAGGTGGTGGGGGGCCGCCGCCCCCCCGCAACCCCTCCCAGCATGGACTGGTTCCACTGCAACCGCTGCTTCCGCCAAGAGGGAGCCCGCTTCGCCGTCACCAGCTGCGGGCACGTCCTCTGCGCGGCGTGCGGGGGCGCAGGTAGGAGCCCCCTCCGCCCCCGCAAAATGGAGGGATACCATTGAACCCCTCAAGCGGTGGAAGGGAAGGAACCCCCCCCCCACCTCGTATCCATAAAATGGCGGAAGAAAAGGATCCCCCTCACCTTATCGCCATAAAACGGTGGAAAGGAAGGATCGCCCTCACCTTGAACCCCACAAAATGGTGGGAGGGAAGGATCCCCCTCACCTCATATCCATATAACTCACTTTATATCCATAAAATAGTGGAAGGGAGGCACTCCCCTCACCTTATATCCACAAAATAGTGGAAGGGAGGGATCCCCTCACCTTATAGCCATAAAATAGTGGAAGTGACGGACTCCCCTCACCTTATAGCCATAAAATAGTGGAAGGGAGGGACTCCCCTCACCTTATAGCCATAAAATAGTGGAAGGGAGGGACTCCCCTCACCTTTTGTCCACAAAATGGCGGAAGGGAGGGATCCCCTCACCTTATAGCCATAAAATAGTGGAAGGGAGGGACTCCCCTCACCTTATATCCACAAAATAGTGGAAGGGAGGGACTCCCCTCACCTTATAGCCATAAAATAGTGGAAGGGAGGGACTCCCCTCACCTTATATCCATAAAATAGTGGAAGGGAGGGACTCCCCTCACCTTATAGCCATAAAATAGTGGAAGGGAGGGACTCCCCTCACCTTATATCCACAAAATAGTGGGATGGAGGGACTCCCCTCACCTTATAGCCATAAAATAGTGGAAGGGAGGGACTCCCCTCACGTTATGTCCACAAAATGGCGGAAGGGAGCGATCCCCTCACCTTATAGCCATAAAATAGTGGAAGGGAGGGACTCCCCTCACCTTGTACCCCACAAAATGGCGGAAGGGAAGCACCCCCCTCATTTCACATCCACAAAATGGCGGAAGGGAGGGATCCCCCCCTCACCTTCCACCCCCCGAAATGGTTCCCCCTGCCCTCACGCCAACCTTTTTCCCCCTCACGAACGCCGTTTTCGGGCGCCTTTTCCCTCGCACGCAGGTCCCTGCCCCGTCTGCGCCGCCGACTGCCGCTACCTCCCCGTCTCCGACAAGGCGAGTCGCCCCCCCGCCCTGGCCGCCACGTCGAACCTCCTTCCTCCTCCGTCGCCATCGGCCGCCGTCTCCTTCCCTCCCCGCAGATGCGCCCGCAGGAGAAGCTCTTCTTCAAGAGCCCGGCCGACATCGCCCTCAAGCGCTTGACCCACGTCTCCCAGGTGAGGAGGAGGAGGAGGAGGAGGAGGAGGAGGGGGCGGCCTGCCCCGCGCCCGCCGTGGGGCCGGCCCCACACCTCCCGCCTCTGCCCCACAGGTCTGGCGCTTCCATCTTGGGATGGTTTGCCGCCATCTTGGTGGGGTCTGCCCCATAGCGCCCCCCCTTCCCAGCCGCCATCTTGGTGGGGTCGGCCCCATAGTCCCCCTTCCCAGTCGCCATCTTGGTAGGGTCTGCCCTATAGCCCCCCTTCCTAATCGCCATCTTGGTGGGGTCTGCCCCATAGCCCCCCTTCCCAGCCGCCATCTTGGGGGGGTCGGCCCCATAGCCCCCATTCCCAGTCGCCATCTTGGGGGGGTCTGCCCCATATCCCCCACTTCCCAGCCGCCCTCTCGGTGGGGTCTGCACCCCCCTCCCCACCTCCTGGCGCGGTGGCTCCGCCCCTCCTCCCCGGCTCCTTGCACGGTGGCTCCGCCCCCCCGCCTCCTGGCGCGGTGGCTCCGCCCCCCTCCCCGGCTCCTTGCACGGTGGCTCCGCCCCCTGCCCCCCTTCTCGGGCGGTGGCTCCGCCCCGCCGGCTTCCCGCCCTTCCCAACGGCCGCGCTCGCGCTGCCCCTTCCCCTCAGGGCTTCCCGCCCTTCCCAACGGCCGTTCCCCCCCCGTCCCCTCACGGACCGAGGCGCGAAGGAGCCCCGGCACCGCCCCATAGCGCCCCCCCTTCCCAGCCGCCATCTTGGTGGGGTCTGCACCCATGGCCGCCATCTTGGTGGGGTCGGCCCCATAGTCCCCCTTCCCAGTCGCCATCTTGGTAGGGTCTGCCCTATAGCCCCCCTTCCTAATCGCCATCTTGGTGGGGTCTGCCCCATAGCCCCCCTTCCCAGCCGCCATCTTGGGGGGGTCGGCCCCATAGCCCCCATTCCCAGTCGCCATCTTGGGGGGGTCTGCCCCATATCCCCCACTTCCCAGCCGCCCTCTCGGTGGGGTCTGCACCCCCCTCCCCACCTCCTGGCGCGGTGGCTCCGCCCCTCCTCCCCGGCTCCTTGCACGGTGGCTCCGCCCCCCCGCCTCCTGGCGCGGTGGCTCCGCCCCCCTCCCCGGCTCCTTGCACGGTGGCTCCGCCCCCTGCCCCCCTTCTCGGGCGGTGGCTCCGCCCCGCCGGCTTCCCGCCCTTCCCAACGGCCGCGCTCGCGCTGCCCCTTCCCCTCAGGGCTTCCCGCCCTTCCCAACGGCCACGCTCGCGCTGCCCCTTCCCCTCAGGGCTTCCCGCCCTTCCCAACGGCCGTTCCCCCCCCGTCCCCTCACGGACCGAGGCGCGAAGGAGCCCCGGCACGGCCCCATAGCGCCCCCCCTTCCCAGCCGCCATCTTGGTGGGGTCTGCACCCATGGCCGCCATATTGGTGGGGTCGGCCCCATAGCCCCCCCTTCCTAGTCGCCATCTTGGTGGGGTCTTCCCCATAGCCCCCCTTCCCAGCCGCCATCTTGGTGGGGTCGGCCCCATAGTCCCCCTTCCCCGTCGCCATCTTGGTAGGGTCTGCCCCATAGCCCCCCTTCCGAATCGCCATCTTGGTGGGGTCTGCCCCATAGCCCCCCTTCCCAGCCGCCATCTTGGGGGGGTCGGCCCCATAGCCCCCCTTCCCAGTCGCTATCTTGGGGGGGTCTTCCCCATAGCCCCCCTTCCCAGTCGCCATCTTGGTGGGGTCGGCCCCATAGCTCCCCTTCCCAGTCGCCATCTTGGTGGGGTCTGCCCCATAGCCCCCCTTCCAAGTCGCTATCTTGATGGGGTCTGCCCCATAGCCCCCACTTCCCAGCCGCCATCTTGGTGGGGTCTGCACCCATGGCCGCCATCTTGGTGGGGTCTGCCCCATAGCCCCCTTCCCAGTCGCCATCTTGGGGGGGTCTTCCCCATAGCCCCCCTTCCCAGCCGCCCTCTTGGTGAGGTCTGCACCCCCCTCCCCGCCTCCTCGCGCGGTGGCTCCGCCCCTCCCTCCCCGGCTCCTTGCACGGTGGCTCCGCCCCCCCCGCCTCCTGGCGCGGAGGCTCCGCCCCCCTCCCCGGCTCCTTGCACGGTGGCTCCGCCCCCTGCCCCCCTTCTCGGGCGGTGGCTCCGCCCCGCCGGCTTCCCGCCCTTCCCAACGGCCGCGCTCGCGCTGCCCCTTCCCCTCAGGGCTTCCCGCCCTTCCCAACGGCCGCGCTCGCGCTGCCCCTTCCCCTCAGGGCTTCCCGCCCTTCCCAACGGCCGTTCCCCCCCCGTCCCCTCACGGACCGAGGCGCGAAGGAGCCCCGGCACCGCCGCAGCCGGCGGGTAACGGTGGGGAAAAGGGGGGGACACACACATACGAGGTGGTGGGGGGCCGCCGCCCCCCCGCAACCCCTCCCAGCATGGACTGGTTCCACTGCAACCGCTGCTTCCGCCAAGAGGGAGCCCGCTTCGCCGTCACCAGCTGCGGGCACGTCCTCTGCGCGGCGTGCGGGGGCGCAGGTAGGAGCCCCCTCCGCCCCCGCAAAATGGAGGGATACCATTGAACCCCTCAAGCGGTGGAAGGGAAGGAACCCCCCCCCCACCTCGTATCCATAAAATGGCGGAAGAAAAGGATCCCCCTCACCTTATCGCCATAAAACGGTGGAAAGGAAGGATCGCCCTCACCTTGAACCCCACAAAATGGTGGGAGGGAAGGATCCCCCTCACCTCATATCCATATAACTCACTTTATATCCATAAAATAGTGGAAGGGAGGCACTCCCCTCACCTTATATCCACAAAATAGTGGAAGGGAGGGATCCCCTCACCTTATAGCCATAAAATAGTGGAAGTGACGGACTCCCCTCACCTTATAGCCATAAAATAGTGGAAGGGAGGGACTCCCCTCACCTTATAGCCATAAAATAGTGGAAGGGAGGGACTCCCCTCACCTTTTGTCCACAAAATGGCGGAAGGGAGGGATCCCCTCACCTTATAGCCATAAAATAGTGGAAGGGAGGGACTCCCCTCACCTTATATCCACAAAATAGTGGAAGGGAGGGACTCCCCTCACCTTATAGCCATAAAATAGTGGAAGGGAGGGACTCCCCTCACCTTATAGCCATAAAATAGTGGAAGGGAGGGACTCCCCTCACCTTATAGCCATAAAATAGTGGAAGGGAGGGACTCCCCTCACCTTATATCCACAAAATAGTGGGATGGAGGGACTCCCCTCACCTTATAGCCATAAAATAGTGGAAGGGAGGGACTCCCCTCACGTTATGTCCACAAAATGGCGGAAGGGAGCGATCCCCTCACCTTATAGCCATAAAATAGTGGAAGGGAGGGACTCCCCTCACCTTGTACCCCACAAAATGGCGGAAGGGAAGCACCCCCCTCATTTCACATCCACAAAATGGCGGAAGGGAGGGATCCCCCCCTCACCTTCCACCCCCCGAAATGGTTCCCCCTGCCCTCACGCCAACCTTTTTCCCCCTCACGAACGCCGTTTTCGGGCGCCTTTTCCCTCGCACGCAGGTCCCTGCCCCGTCTGCGCCGCCGACTGCCGCTACCTCCCCGTCTCCGACAAGGCGAGTCGCCCCCCCGCCCTGGCCGCCACGTCGAACCTCCTTCCTCCTCCGTCGCCATCGGCCGCCGTCTCCTTCCCTCCCCGCAGATGCGCCCGCAGGAGAAGCTCTTCTTCAAGAGCCCGGCCGACATCGCCCTCAAGCGCTTGACCCACGTCTCCCAGGTGAGGAGGAGGAGGAGGAGGAGGAGGAGGAGGGGGCGGCCTGCCCCGCGCCCGCCGTGGGGCCGGCCCCACACCTCCCGCCTCTGCCCCACAGGTCTGGCGCTTCCAGCGGGCGCAGTCCGACCTGCTGCTGGCTTGCCACAAGGAAGCCGCTCGCCGCGCCCGGGCGGCGCTGGAGGACGCCCGCCATGTCCTGGACGCCCGCAATAAGTGAGAACCCCCACCGGGGCCGCCATCTTGGGAGGGTCCCACTGTGGCCGCCATCTTGGGAGAGTCTGCCCCCCCTTGGGTGCCATCTTGGTGGGGTCTGCCCCATAGCCCCCCTTCCCAGTCGCCATCTTGGTGGGGTCTGCACCCATGGCCGCCATCTTGGGATGGTTTGCCGCCATCTTGGTGGGGTCTGCCCCATAGCCCCCCCTTCCCAGCCGCCATCTTGGTGGGGTCGGCCCCATAGTCCCCCTTCCCAGTCGCCATCTTGGTAGGGTCTGCCCCATAGCCCTCTTCCCAGCCGCCATCTTGGTGGGGTCTGCACCCATGGCCGCCATCTTGGTAGGGTCTGCCCCACAGCCCCCTTCCCAGTCGCCATCTTGGGGGGGTCTGCCCCATAGCCCCCCTTCCCAGCCGCCCTCTTGGTGTGGTCTGCACCCCCCTCCCCACCTCCTGACGCGGTGGCTCCGCCCCCCCTCCCCGGCTCCTTGCACGGTGGCTCCGCCCCCTCCCCCCCTTCTCGGGCGGTGGCTCCGCCCCGGCGTTTTCCCGCCCTTCCCAACGGCCGCGCTCGCGCTGCCCCTTCCCCTCAGGGCTTCCCGCCCTTCCCAACGGCCGTTCCCCCCCCGTCCCGTCACGGACCGAGGCGCGAAGGAGCCCCGGCACCGCCCCATAGCGCCCCCCCTTCCCAGCCGCCATCTTGGTGGGGTCTGCCCCATAGCCCCTGCTTCCCAGCCGCCATCTTGGTGGTGTCTGCACCCATGGCCGCCATATTGGTGGGGTCCGCCCCATAGCCCCCCTTCCGAGTCGCCATCTTGGTGGGGTCTGCCCCATAGCCCCCCTTCCCAGCCGCCATCTTGGGGAGGTCGGCCACATAGCCCCCCTTCCCAGTCGCCATCTTGGTACGGTCTGCCCCATAGCCCCCCTTCCCAGCCGCCCTCTTGGTGGGGTCTGCACCCCCCTCCCCACCTCCTGGCGCGGTGGCTCCGCTCCTCCTCCCCGGCTCCTTGCACGGTGGCTCCGCCCCCCCCGCCTCCTGGCGCGGTGCCTCCGCCCCCCTCCACGGCTCCTTGTACGGTGGCTCCGCCCCCTCCCCCCCTTCTCGGGCGGTGGCTCCGCCCCCCCGGCTTCCCGCCCTTCCCAACGGCCGCGCTCGCGCTGCCCCTTCCCCTCAGGGCTTCCCGCCCTTCCCAACGGCCGTTCCCCCCCCCGTCCCATCACGGACCGAGGCGCGAAGGAGCCCCTGCACCGCCCCATAGCGCCCCCCCTTCCCAGCCGCCATCTTGGTGGGGTCTGCACCCATGGCCGCCATATTGGTGGGGTCGGCCCCATAGCCCCCCCTTCCTACTCGCCATCTTCGTGGGGTCTTCCCCATAGCCCCCCTTCCCAGCCGCCATCTTGGTGGGGTCGGCCCCATAGTCCCCCTTCCCAGTCGCCATCTTGGTAGGGTCTGCCCTATAGCCCCCCTTCCTAATCGCCATCTTGGTGGGGTCTGCCCCATAGCCCCCCTTCCCAGCCGCCATCTTGGGGGGGTCGGCCCCATAGCCCCCATTCCCAGTCGCCATCTTGGGGGGGTCTGCCCCATATCCCCCACTTCCCAGCCGCCCTCTCGGTGGGGTCTGCACCCCCCTCCCCACCTCCTGGCGCGGTGGCTCCGCCCCTCCTCCCCGGCTCCTTGCACGGTGGCTCCGCCCCCCCGCCTCCTGGCGCGGTGGCTCCGCCCCCCTCCCCGGCTCCTTGCACGGTGGCTCCGCCCCCTGCCCCCCTTCTCGGGCGGTGGCTCCGCCCCGCCGGCTTCCCGCCCTTCCCAACGGCCGCGCTCGCGCTGCCCCTTCCCCTCAGGGCTTCCCGCCCTTCCCAACGGCCACGCTCGCGCTGCCCCTTCCCCTCAGGGCTTCCCGCCCTTCCCAACGGCCGTTCCCCCCCCGTCCCCTCACGGACCGAGGCGCGAAGGAGCCCTTGCACGGCCCCATAGCGCCCCCCCTTCCCAGCCGCCATCTTGGTGGGGTCTGCACCCATGGCCGCCATATTGGTGGGGTCGGCCCCATAGCCCCCCCTTCCTAGTCGCCATCTTGGTGGGGTCTTCCCCATAGCCCCCCTTCCCAGCCGCCATCTTGGTGGGGTCGGCCCCATAGTCCCCCTTCCCCGTCGCCATCTTGGTAGGGTCTGCCCCATAGCCCCCCTTCCGAATCGCCATCCTGGTGGGGTCTGCCCCATAGCCCCCCTTCCCAGCCGCCATCTTGGGGGGGTCGGCCCCATAGCCCCCCTTCCCAGTCGCTATCTTGGGGGGGTCTTCCCCATAGCCCCCCTTCCCAGTCGCCATCTTGGTGGGGTCGGCCCCATAGCTCCCCTTCCCAGTCGCCATCTTGGTGGGGTCTGCCCCATAGCCCCCCTTCCAAGTCGCTATCTTGATGGGGTCTGCCCCATAGCCCCCACTTCCCAGCCGCCATCTTGGTGGGGTCTGCACCCATGGCCGCCATCTTGGTGGGGTCTGCCCCATAGCCCCCTTCCCAGTCGCCATCTTGGGGGGGTCTTCCCCATAGCCCCCCTTCCCAGCCGCCCTCTTGGTGAGGTCTGCACCCCCCTCCCCGCCTCCTCGCGCGGTGGCTCCGCCCCTCCCTCCCCGGCTCCTTGCACGGTGGCTCCGCCCCCCCCGCCTCCTGGCGCGGAGGCTCCGCCCCCCTCCCCGGCTCCTTGCACGGTGGCTCCGCCCCCTGCCCCCCTTCTCGGGCGGTGGCTCCGCCCCGCCGGCTTCCCGCCCTTCCCAACGGCCGCGCTCGCGCTGCCCCTTCCCCTCAGGGCTTCCCGCCCTTCCCAACGGCCGCGCTCGCGCTCCCCCTTCCCCTCAGGGCTTCCCGCCCTTCCCAACGGCCGTTCCCCCCCCGTCCCCTCACGGACCGAGGCGCGAAGGAGCCCTTGCACGGCCCCATAGCGCCCCCCCTTCCCAGCCGCCATCTTGGTGGAGTCTGCACCCATGGCCGCCATCTTGGTGGGGTCGGCCCCATAGCCCCCTTCGCAGTCGACATCTTGGTGAGGTCTGCACCCCCCTCCCCGCCTCCTGGCGCGGTGGCTCCGCCCCCCCTCCCCGGCTCCTTGCACTGTGGCTCCGCCCCCCCCGCCTCCTGGCGCGGTGGCTCCGCCCCCCCTCCCCGCCTCCTTCCCAGTCGCTATCTTGGTGGGCTCGGCCCCATAGCCCCCCTCCCCGCCCCTTAAACGATGGCTCCGCCCCCCTCCCGGCCCTTTAAGGGGTGGCTCCGCCCCCGCTCCCCACCTCATGGCGCGGTGGCTCCGCCCCCCCTCCCCGGCTCCTTGCACTGTGGCTCCGCCCCCCCGCCTCCTGGCGCGGTGGCTCCGCCCCCCTCCCCGGCTTCTTGCACGGTGGCTCCGCCCCCTGCCCCCCTTCTCGGGCGGTGGCTCCGCCCCGCCGGCTTCCCGCCCTTCCCAACGGCCGCGCTCGCGCTGCCCCTTCCCCTCAGGGCTTCCCGCCCTTCCCAACGGCCGTTCCCCCCCCGTCCCCTCACGGACCGAGGCGCGAAGGAGCCCCGGCACCGCCCCATAGCGCCCCCCCTTCCCAGCCGCCATCTTGGTGGGGTCTGCACCCATGGCCGCCATCTTGGGATGGTTTGCCGCCATCTTGGTGGGGTCTGCCCCATAGCCCCCCCTTGCAAGCCGCCATCTTGGTGGGTTCTGCCCCATAGCCCCCCCTTCCCAGCCGCCATCTTGGTGGGGTCTGCACCCATAGCCGCCATCTTGGTGGGGTCGGCCCCATAGCCCCCCTTCGCAGTCGCCATCTTGGTGGGGTCGGCCCCATAGCCCCCCTTCCCAGTCGCCATCTTGGTGGGGTCTGCCCCATAGCCCCCCTTCCCAGTCGCTATCTTGGTGGGGTCGGCCCCATAGCTCCCCTTCCCAGTCGCCATCTTGGTGGGGTCTGCCCCATAGCCCCCCTTCCAAGTCGCTATCTTGATGGGGTCTGCCCCATAGCCCCCACTTCCCAGCCGCCATCTTGGTGGGGTCTGCACCCATGGCCGCCATCTTGGTGGGGTCTGCCCCATAGCCCCCTTCCCAGTCGCCATCTTGGGGGGGTCTTCCCCATAGCCCCCCTTCCCAACCGCCCTCTTGGTGGGGTCTGCACCCCCCTCCCCACCTCCTGGCGCGGTGCGTCCGCCCCTCCTCCCCGGCTCCTTGCACGGTGGCTCCGCCCCCCCCGCCTCCTGGCGCGGTGGCTCCGCCCCCCCTCCCCGCCTCCTTCCCAGTCGCTATCTTGGTGGGCTCGGCCCCATAGCCCCCCTCCCCGCCCCTTTAAACGATGGCTCCGCCCCCCTCCCGGCCCTTTAAGGGGTGGCTCCGCCCCCCCCCCGCCTCCTGGCGCGGTGGCTCCGCCCCCCTCCCCGGCTCCTTGCACGGTGGCTCCGCCCCCTCCCCCGCTCCTCGGGCGGTGGCTCCGCCCCGCCGGCTTCCCGCCCTTCCCAACGGCCGCGCTCGCGCTGCCCCTTCCCCTCAGGGCTTCCCGCCCTTCCCAACGGCCGTTCCCCCCCCGTCCCCTCACGGACCGAGGCGCGAAGGAGCCCCGGCACCGCCCCATAGCGCCCCCCCTTCCCAGCCGCCATCTTGGTGGGGTCTGCCCCCCCCTCCCCACCTCCTGGCGCGGTGGCTCCGCCCCTCTTCCCCGGCTCCTTGCACGGTGGCTCCGCCCCCCCCGCCTCCTGGCGCGGTGGCTCCGCCCCCCCTCCCCGCCTCCTTCCCAGTCGCTATCTTGGTGGGCTCGGCCCCATAGCCCCCCTCCCCGCCCCTTTAAACGATGGCTCCGCCCCCCTCCCGGCCCTTTAAGGGGTGGCTCCGCCCCCCCTCCCCACCTCATGGCGTGGTGGCTCCGCCCCCCCTCCCCGGCTCCTTGCACGGTGGCTCCGCCCCTCCGCCTCCTGGCGCGGTGGCTCCGCCCCCCCTCCCCGGCTCCTTGCACGGTGGCTCCGCCCCCTCCCCCCCTCCTCTGGCGGTGGCTCCGCCCCGACGTTTTCCCGCCCTTCCCAACGGCCGCGCTCGCGCTGCCCCTTCCCCTCAGGGCTTCCCGCCCTTCCCAACGGCCGCGCTCGCGCTGCCCCTTCCCCTCAGGGCTTCCCGCCCTTCCCAACGGCCGTTCCCCCCCCGTCCCCTCACGGACCGAGGCGCGAAGGAGCCCCGGCACCGCCCCATAGCGCCCCCCCTTCCCAGCCGCCATCTTGGTGGGGTCTGCACCCATGGCCGCCATCTTGGGATGGTTTGCCGCCATCTTGGTGGGGTCTGCCCCATAGCCCCCCCTTCCCAGTCGCCATCTTGGTGGGGTCTGCACCCATGGCCGCCATCTTGGTGGGGTCTGCCCCATAGCCCCCCTTCCCAGCCGCCATCTTGGTGGGGTCTGCACCCATGGCCGCCATCTTGGGATGGTTTGCCGCCATCTTGGTGGGGTCTGCCCCATAGCCCCCCCTTCCCAGCCGCCATCTTGGTGGGGTCGGCCCCATAGTCCCCCTTCCCAGTCGCCATCTTGGTAGGGTCTGCCCCATAGCCCCCCTACCCAGCCGCCATCTTGGTGGGGTCTGCACCCATGGCCGCCATCTTGGGATGGTTTGCCGCCATCTTGGTGGGGTCGGCCCCATAGCCCCCCCTTCCGAGTCGCCATCTTGGTGGGGTCTTCGCCACAGCCCCCCTTCCCAGCCGCCATCTTGGTGGGGTCTGCCCCATAGCCCCTGCTTCCCAGCCGCCATCTTGGTGGTGTCTGCACCCATGGCCGCCATATTGGTGGGGTTCGCCCCATAGCCCCCCTTCCGAGTCGCCATCTTGGTGGGGTCTGCCCCATAGCCCCCCTTCCCAGCCGCCATCTTGGTGGAGTCTGCACCCATAGCCGCCATCTTGGTGGGGTCGGCCCCATAGCCCCCCTTCGCAGTCGCCATCTTGGTGGTGTCTGCACCCATAGCCGCCATATTGGTGGGGTCCGCCCCATAGCCCCCCTTCCGAGTCGCCATCTTGGTGGGGTCTGCCCCATAGCCCCCCTTCCCAGCCGCCATCTTGGGGGGGTCGGCCACATAGCCCCCCTTCCCAGTCGCCATCTTGGTAGGGTCTGCCCCATAGCCCCCCTTCCCAGCCGCCCTCTTGGTGGGGTCTGCACCCCCCTCCCCACCTCCTGGCACCGTGGCTCCGCCCCCCCTCCCCGGCTCCTTGCACGGTGGCTCCGCCCCCCCCGCCTCCTGGCGCGCAGGCTCCGCCCCCCTCCCCGGCTCCTTGCACGGTGGCTCCGCCTCCTCCCCCGCTCCTCGGGAGGTGGCTCCGCCCCGGCGTTTTCCCGCCCTTCCCAACGGCCGCGCTCGCGCTGCCCCTTCCCCTCAGGCTTCCCGCCCTTCCCAACGGCCGTTCCCCCCCCGTCCCCTCACGGACCGAGGCGCGAAGGAGCCCCGGCACCGCCCCATAGCGCCCCCCCTTCCCACCCGCCATCTTGGGGGGGTCTGCACCCATGAACGCCATCCTGGGACGGTTTGCCGCCATCTTGGTGGGGTCTGCCACACAGCCCCCCCTTCCCAGTCGCCATCTTGGTGGGGTCTGCACCCATGGCCGCCATCTTTGAATGGTTTGCCGCCATCTTGGTGGGATCTGCCCCATAGCCCCCCTTCCCAGCCGCCATCTTGGGGGGGGTCTGCACCCATGACCGCCATCTTGGTAGGGTCTGCCCCATAGCCCCCTTCCCAGTCGCCATCTTGGGGGGGTCTGCCCCATAGCCCCCCTTCCCAGTCGCCCTCTTGGTGAGGTCTGCATCCCCCTCCCCGCCTCCTGGCGCGGTGGCTCCGCCCCCCCTCCCCGGCTCCTTGCACGGTGGCTCCGCCCCCCCCGCCTCCTGGCGCGGTGGCTCCGCCCCCCCTCCCCGCCTCCTTCCCAGTCGCTATCTTGGTGGGCTTGGCCCCATAGCCCCCCTCCCCGCCCCTTTAAACGATGGCTCCGCCCCCCTCCCGGCCCTTTAAGGGGTGGCTCCGCCCCCGCTCCCCACCTCATGGCGTGGTGGCTCCGCCCCCTCCCCCCCTCCTCGGGTGGTGGCTCCGCCCCGGCGTTTTCCCGCCCTTCCCAACGGCCGCGCTCGCGCTGCCCCTTCCCCTCAGGGCTTCCCGCCCTTCCCAACGGCCGTTCCCCCCCCGTCCCCTCACGGACCGAGGCGCGAAGGAGCCCCGGCACCGCCCCATAGCGCCCCCCCTTCCCAGCCGCCATCTTGGTGGGGTCTGCACCCATGGCCGCCATATTGGTGGGGTCGGCCCCATAGCCCCCCTTCCGAGTCGCCATCTTGGTGGGGTCTTCCCCATAGCCCCCCTTCCCAGCCGCCATCTTGGTGGGGTCGGCCCCATAGTCCCCCTTCCCAGTCGCCATCTTGGTAGGGTCTGCCCCACAGCCCCCTTCCCAACCGCCATATTGGTGGGGTCTGCACCCATGGCCGCCATCTTGGTGGGGTCTGCCCCATAGCCCCTGCTTCCCAGCCGCCATCTTGGTGGTGTCTGCACCCATGGCCGCCATATTGGTGGGGTCCGCCCCATAGCCCCCCTTCCGAGACGCCATCTTGGTGGGGTCTGCCCCATAGCCCCCCTTCCCAGCCGCCATCTTGGGGGGGTCGGCCACATAGCCCCCCTTCCCAGTCGCCATCTTGGTAGGGTCTGCCCCATAGCCCCCCTTCCCAGCCGCCCTCTTGGTGGGGTCTGCACCCCCCTCCCCGGCTCCTTGCACGGTGGCTCCGCCCCCCCCGCCTCCTGGCGCGGAGGCTCCGCCCCCCTCCCCGGCTCCTTGCACGGTGGCTCCGCCCCCTGCCCCCCTTCTCGGGCGGTGGCTCCGCCCCGCCGGCTTCCCGCCCTTCCCAACGGCCGCGCTCGCGCTGCCCCTTCCCCTCAGGGCTTCCCGCCCTTCCCAACGGCCGTTCCCCCCCCCGTCCCCTCACGGACCGAGGCGCGAAGGAGCCCCGGCACCGCCCCATAGCGCCCCCCCTTCCCAGTCGCCATCTTGGTGGGGTCTGCACCCATGGCCGCCATATTGGTGGGGTCGGCCCCATAGCCCCCCCTTCCGAGTCGCCATCTTGGTGGGGTCTTCCCCATAGCCCCCCTTCCCAGCCGCCATCTTGGTGGGGTCTGCCCCATAGCCCCTGCTTCCCAGCCGCCATCTTGGTGGTGTCTGCACCCATGGCCGCCATATTGGTGGGGTCCGCCCCATAGCCCCCCTTCCGAGTCGCCATCTTGGTGGGGTCTGCCCCATAGCCCTCCTTCCCAGCCGCCATCTTGGTGGGGTCTTCCCCATAGTCCCCCTTCCCAGTCGCCATCTTGGTAGGGTCTGCCCCATAGCCCCCCTTCCGAGTCGCCATCTTGGTGGGGTCTGCCCCATAGCCCCCCTTCCCAGCCGCCATCTTGGGGGGGTCGGCCCCATAGCCCCCCTTCCCAGTCGCCATCTTGGTAGGGTCTGCCCCATATCCCCCCCTTCCCAGCCGCCCTCTTGGTGGGGTCTGCACCCCCCTCCCCACCTCCTGGCGCGGTGGCTCCGCCCCCCCTCCCCGGCTCCTTGCACGGTGGCTCCACCCCCCCGCCTCCTGGCGCGGTGGCTCCGCCCCCTCTCCCCGCCTCCTTCCCAGTCGCTATCTTGGTGGGCTCGGCCCCATAGCCCCCCTCCCCGCCCCTTTAAACGATGGCTCCGCCCCCCTCCCGGCCCTTTAAGGGGTGGCTCCGCCCCCCCTCCCCACCTCCTGGCGCGGTGGCTCCGCCCCCCCTCCCCGGCTCCTTGCACGGTGGCTCCGCCCCCCCGCCTCCTTGCACGGTGGCTCCGCCCCCTCCCCCGCTCCTCGGGAGGTGGCTCCGCCCCCCGGCTTCCCGCCCTTCCCAACGGCCGTTCCCCCCCCCGTCCCCTCACGGACCGAGGCGCGAAGGAGCCCCGGCACCGCCGCAGCCGGCGGGTAACGGTGGGGAAAAGGGGGGGACACACACATACGAGGTGGTGGGGGGCCGCCGCCCCCCCGCAACCCCTCCCAGCATGGGCTGGTTCCACTGCAACCGCTGCTTCCGCCAAGAGGGAGCCCGCTTCGCCGTCACCAGCTGCGGGCACGTCCTCTGCGCGGCGTGCGGGGGCGCAGGTAGGAGCCCCCTCCGCCCCCGCAAAATGGAGGGATACCATTGAACCCCTCAAGCGGTGGAAGGGAAGGAACCCCCCCCCCACCTCGTATCCATAAAATGGCGGAAGAAAAGGATCCCCCTCAACTTATCGCCATAAAACGGTGGAAAGGAAGGATCGCCCTCAGCTTGAACCCCACAAAATGGTGGGAGGGAAGGATCCCCCTCACCTCATATCCATATAACTCACTTTATAGCCATAAAATAGTGGAAGGGAGGCACTCCCCTCACCTTATATCCACAAAATAGTGGAAGGGAGGGATCCCCTCACCTTATAGCCATAAAATAGTGGAAGTGACGGACTCCCCTCACCTTATAGCCATAAAATAGTGGAAGTGACGGACTCCCCTCACCTTATAGCCATAAAATAGTGGAAGGGAGGGACTCCCCTCACCTTATAGCCATAAAATAGTGGAAGGGAGGGACTCCCCTCACCTTATGTCCACAAAATGGCGGAAGGGAGGGATCCCCTCACCTTATAGCCATAAAATAGTGGAAGGGAGGGACTCCCCTCACCTTATATCCACAAAATAGTGGAAGGGAGGGATCCCCTCACCTTATAGCCATAAAATAGTGGAAGTGACGGACTCCCCTCACCTTATAGCCATAAAATAGTGGAAGGGAGGGACTCCCCTCACCTTATAGCCATAAAATAGTGGAAGGGAGGGACTCCCCTCACCTTATGTCCACAAAATGGCGGAAGGGAGGGATCCCCTCACCTTATAGCCATAAAATAGTGGAAGGGAGGGACTCCCCTCACCTTATATCCACAAAATAGTGGAAGGGAGGGACTCCCCTCACCTTATAGCCATAAAATAGTGGAAGGGAGGGACTCCCCTCACCTTATAGCCATAAAATAGTGGAAGGGAGGGACTCCCCTCACCTTATAGCCATAAAATAGTGGAAGTGACGGACTCCCCTCTCCTTATATCCACAAAATAGTGGGATGGAGGGACTCCCCTCACCTTATAGCCATAAAATAGGGGAAGGGAGGGACTCCCCTCACCTTATGTCCACAAAATGGCGGAAGGGAGGGATCCCCTCACCTTATAGCCATAAAATAGTGGAAGGGAGGGACTCCCCTCACCTTGTACCCCACAAAATGGCGGAAGGGAAGCACCCCCCTCATTTCACATCCACAAAATGGCGGAAGGGAGGGATCCCCCCCTCACCTTCCACCCCCCGAAATGGTTCCCCCTGCCCTCACGCCAACCTTTTTCCCCCTCACGAACGCCGTTTTCGGGCGCCTTTTCCCTCGCACGCAGGTCCCTGCCCCGTCTGCGCCGCCGACTGCCGCTACCTCCCCGTCTCCGACAAGGCGAGTCGCCCCCCCGCCCTGGCCGCCACGTCGAACCTCCTTCCTCCTCCGTCGCCATCGGCCGCCGTCTCCTTCCCTCCCCGCAGATGCGCCCGCAGGAGAAGCTCTTCTTCAAGAGCCCGGCCGACATCGCCCTCAAGCGCTTGACCCACGTCTCCCAGGTGAGGAGGAGGAGGAGGAGGAGGAGGAGGAGGGGGCGGCCTGCCCCGCGCCCGCCGTGGGGCCGGCCCCACACCTCCGGCCTCTGCCCCACAGGTCTGGCGCTTCCAGCGGGCGAAGTCCGACCTGCTGCTGGCTTGCCACAAGGAAGCCGCTCGCCGCGCCCAGGCGGCGCTGGAGGACGCCCGCCATGTGTTGGATGCCCGCAATAAGTCAGAACCCCCACCGGGGCCGCCATCTTGGGAGGGTCCCCCTGCTGACCGCCATCTTGGGAGGGTCTGCCCCCCCTTGGGTGCCATCTTGGTGGGGTCTGCCCCATAGCCCCCCTTCCCAGCCGCCATCTTGGTGGGGTCTGCACCCATGGCCGCCATATTGGTGGGGTCGGCCCCATAGCCCCCCTTCCGAGTCGCCATCTTGGTGGGGTCTTCCCCATAGCCCCCCTTCCCAGCCGCCATCTTGGTGGGGTCGGCCCCATAGTCCCCCTTCCCAGTCGCCATCTTGGTAGGGTCTGCCCCACAGCCCCCTTCCCAACCGCCATATTGGTGGGGTCTGCACCCATGGCCGCCATCTTGGTGGGGTCTGCCCCATAGCCCCTGCTTCCCAGCCGCCATCTTGGTGGTGTCTGCACCCATGGCCGCCATATTGGTGGGGTCCGCCCCATAGGCCCCCTTCCGAGTCGCCATCTTGGTGGGGTCTGCCCCATAGCCCCCCTTCCCAGCCGCCATCTTGGTGGGGTCTGCCCCATAGTCCCCCTTCCCAGCCGCCATCTTGGTGGGGTCTGCACCCATGGCCGCCATCTTGGGATGGTTTGCCGCCATCTTGGTGGGGTCTGCCCCATAGCCCCCCCTTCCCAGCCGCCATCTTGGTGGGGTCGGCCCCATAGTCCCCCTTCCCAGTCGCCATCTTGGTAGGGTCTGCCCCATAGCCCCCTTCCCAGCCGCCATCTTGGTGGGGTCTGCACCCATGGCCGCCATCTTGGTAGGGTCTGCCCCACAGCCCCCTTCCCAGTCGCCATCTTGGGGGGGTCTGCCCCATAGCCCCCCTTCCCAGCCGCCATCTTGGTGGGGTCCGCACCCCCCTCCCCACCTCCTGACGCGGTGGCTCCGCCCCCCCTCCCCGGCTCCTTGCACGGTGGCTCCGCCCCCCCCGCCTCCTGGCGCGGTGGCTCCGCCCCCCCTCCCCGCCTCCTTCCCAGTCGCTATCTTGGTGGGCTTGGCCCCATAGCCCCCCTCCCCGCCCCTTTAAACGATGGCTCCGCCCCCCTCCCGGCCCTTTAAGGGGTGGCTCCGCCCCCGCTCCCCACCTCATGGCGTGGTGGCTCCGCCCCCCCTCCCCGGCTCCTTGCACGGTGGCTCCGCCCCTCCGCCTCCTGGCGCGGTGGCTCCGCCCCCCCTCCCCGGCTCCTTGCACGGTGGCTCCGCCCCCTCCCCCCCTCCTCGGGCGGTGGCTCCGCCCCGGCGTTTTCCCGCCCTTCCCAACGGCCGCGCTCGCGCTGCCCCTTCCCCTCAGGGCTTCCCGCCCTTCCCAACGGCCGTTCCCCCCCCGTCCCCTCACGGACCGAGGCGCGAAGGAGCCCCGGCACCGCCCCATAGCGCCCCCCCTTCCCAGCCGCCATCTTGGTGGGGTCTGCACCCATGGCCGCCATATTGGTGGGGTCGGCCCCATAGCCCCCCTTCCGAGTCGCCATCTTGGTGGGGTCGGCCCCATAGTCCCCCTTCCCAGTCGCCATCTTGGTAGGGTCTGCCCCACAGCCCCCTTCCCAACCGCCATATTGGTGGGGTCTGCACCCATGGCCGCCATCTTGGTGGGGTCTGCCCCATAGCCCCTGCTTCCCAGCCGCCATCTTGGTGGTGTCTGCACCCATGGCCGCCATATTGGTGGGGTCCGCCCCATAGCCCCCCTTCCGAGTCGCCATCTTGGTGGGGTCTGCCCCATAGCCCCCCTTCCCAGCCGCCATCTTGGGGGGGTCGGCCACATAGCCCCCCTTCCCAGCCGCCCTCTTGGTGGGGTCTGCACCCCCCTCCCCACCTCCTGGCACCGTGGCTCCGCCCCCCCTCCCCGGCTCCTTGCACGGTGGCTCCGCCCCCCCCGCCTCCTGGCGCGGAGGCTCCGCCCCCCTCCCCGGCTCCTTGCACGGTGGCTCCGCCCCCTGCCCCCCTTCTCGGGCGGTGGCTCCGCCCCGCCGGCTTCCCGCCCTTCCCAACGGCCGCGCTCGCGCTGCCCCTTCCCCTCAGGGCTTCCCGCCCTTCCCAACGGCCGTTCCCCCCCCGTCCCCTCACGGACCGAGGCGCGAAGGAGCCCCGGCACGGCCCCATAGCGCCCCCCCTTCCCAGCCGCCATCTTGGTGGGGTCTGCACCCATGGCCGCCATATTGGTGGGGTCGGCCCCATAGCCCCCCCTTCCCAGCCGCCATCTTGGTGGGGTCTGCCCCATAGCCCCTGCTTCCCAGCCGCCATCTTGGTGGTGTCTGCACCCATGGCCGCCATATTGGTGGGGTCCGCCCCATAGCCCCCCTTCCGAGTCGCCATCTTGGTGGGGTCTGCCCCATAGCCCTCCTTCCCAGCCGCCATCTTGGTGGGGTCTTCCCCATAGTCCCCCTTCCCAGTCGCCATCTTGGTAGGGTCTGCCCCATAGCCCCCCTTCCGAGTCGCCATCTTGGTGGGGTCTGCCCCATAGCCCCCCTTCCCAGCCGCCATCTTGGGGGGGTCGGCCCCATAGCCCTCCTTCCCAGTCGCCTTCTTGGTAGGGTCTGCCCCATATGCCCCCCTTCCCAGCCGCCCTCTTGGTGGGGTCTGCACCCCCCTCCCCACGTCCTGGCGCGGTGGCTCCGCCCCTCCTCCCCGGCTCCTTGTACGGTGGCTCCACCCCCCCGCCTCCTGGCGCGGTGGCTCCGCCCCCTCTCCCCGCCTCCTTCCCAGTCGCTATCTTGGTGGGCTCGGCCCCATAGCCCCCCTCCCCGCCCCTTTAAACGATGGCTCCGCCCCCCTCCCCGGCTCCTTGCACGGTGGCTCCGCCCCCTCCCCCCCTCCTCGGGCGGTGGCTCCGCCCCGCCGGCTTCCCGCCCTTCCCAACGGCCGCGCTCGCCCTGCCCCTTCCCCTCAGGGCTTCCCGCCCTTCCCAACGGCCGTTCCCCCCCCGTCCCCTCACGGACCGAGGCGCGAAGGAGCCCCGGCACCGCCGCAGCCGGCGGGTAACGGTGGGGAAAAGGGGGGGACACACACATACGAGGTGGTGGGGGGCCGCCGCCCCCCCGCAACCCCTCCCAGCATGGACTGGTTCCACTGCAACCGCTGCTTCCGCCAAGAGGGAGCCCGCTTCGCCGTCACCAGCTGCGGGCACGTCCTCTGCGCGGCGTGCGGGGGCGCAGGTAGGAGCCCCCTCCGCCCCCGCAAAATGGAGGGATACCATTGAACCCCTCAAGCGGTGGAAGGGAAGGAACCCCCCCCCCACCTCGTATCCATAAAATGGCGGAAGAAAAGGATCCCCCTCACCTTATCGCCATAAAACGGTGGAAAGGAAGGATCGCCCTCAGCTTGAACCCCACAAAATGGTGGGAGGGAAGGATCCCCCTCACCTCATATCCATATAACTCACTTTATATCCATAAAATAGTGGAAGGGAGGCACTCCCCTCACCTTATATCCACAAAATGGTGGAAGTGACGGACTCCCCTCACCTTATAGCCATAAAATAGTGGAAGTGACGGACTCCCCTCACCTTATATCCATAAAATAGTGGAAGGGAGGGACTCCCCTCACCTTATAGCCATAAAATAGTGGAAGGGAGGGACTCCCCTCACCTTATAGCCATAAAATAGTGGAAGGGAGGGACTCCCCTCACCTTATAGCCATAAAATAGTGGAAGTGACGGACTCCCCTCACCTTATATCCATAAAATAGTGGAAGGGAGGCACTCCCCTCACCTTATATCCACAAAATAGTGGAAGGGAGGGACTCCCCTCACCTTATAGCCATAAAATAGTGGAAGTGACGGACTCCCCTCACCTTATAGCCATAAAATAGTGGAAGGGAGGGACTCCCCTCACCTTATGTCCACAAAATGGCGGAAGGGAGCGATCCCCTCACCTTATAGCCATAAAATAGTGGAAGGGAGGGACTCCCCTCACCTTGTACCCCACAAAATGGCGGAAGGGAAGCACCCCCCTCATTTCACATCCACAAAATGGCGGAAGGGAGGGATCCCCCCCTCACCTTCCACCCCCCGAAATGGTTCCCCCTGCCCTCACGCCAACCTTTTTCCCCCTCACGAACGCCGTTTTCGGGCGCCTTTTCCCTCGCACGCAGGTCCCTGCCCCGTCTGCGCCGCCGACTGCCGCTACCTCCCCGTCTCCGACAAGGCGAGTCGCCCCCCCGCCCTGGCCGCCACGTCGAACCTCCTTCCTCCTCCGTCGCCATCGGCCGCCGTCTCCTTCCCTCCCCGCAGATGCGCCCGCAGGAGAAGCTCTTCTTCAAGAGCCCGGCCGACATCGCCCTCAAGCGCTTGACCCACGTCTCCCAGGTGAGGAGGAGGAGGAGGAGGAGGAGGAGGAGGGGGCGGCCTGCCCCGCGCCCGCCGTGGGGCCGGCCCCACACCTCCCGCCTCTGCCCCACAGGTCTGGCGCTTCCATCTTGGGATGGTTTGCCGCCATCTTGGTGGGGTCTGCCCCATAGCCCCCCCTTCCCAGCCGCCATCTTGGTGGGGTCGGCCCCATAGTCCCCCTTCCCAGTCGCCATCTTGGTAGGGTCTGCCCCATAGCCCCCTTCCCAGCCGCCATCTTGGTGGGGTCTGCACCCATGGCCGCCATCTTGGTAGGGTCTGCCCCACAGCCCCCTTCCCAGTCGCCATCTTGGGGGGGTCTGCCCCATAGCCCCCCTTCCCAGCCGCCCTCTTGGTGTGGTCTGCACCCCCCTCCCCACCTCCTGACGCGGTGGCTCCGCCCCCCCTCCCCGGCTCCTTGCACGGTGGCTCCGCCCCCCCCGCCTCCTGGCGCGGTGGCTCCGCCCCCCCTCCCCGCCTCCTTCCCAGTCGCTATCTTGGTGGGCTTGGCCCCATAGCCCCCCTCCCCGCCCCTTTAAACGATGGCTCCGCCCCCCTCCCGGCCCTTTAAGGGGTGGCTCCGCCCCCGCTCCCCACCTCATGGCGTGGTGGCTCCGCCCCCCCTCCCCGGCTCCTTGCACGGTGGCTCCGCCCCTCCGCCTCCTGGCGCGGTGGCTCCGCCCCCCCTCCCCGGCTCCTTGCACGGTGGCTCCGCCCCCTCCCCCCCTTCTCGGGCGGTGGCTCCGCCCCGGCGTTTTCCCGCCCTTCCCAACGGCCGCGCTCGCGCTGCCCCTTCCCCTCAGGGCTTCCCGCCCTTCCCAACGGCCGTTCCCCCCCCGTCCCCTCACGGACCGAGGCGCGAAGGAGCCCCGGCACCGCCCCATAGCGCCCCCCCTTCCCAGCCGCCATCTTGGTGGGGTCTGCCCCATAGCCCCTGCTTCCCAGCCGCCATCTTGGTGGTGTCTGCACCCATGGCCGCCATATTGGTGGGGTCCGCCCCATAGCCCCCCTTCCGAGTCGCCATCTTGGTGGGGTCTGCCCCATAGCCCCCCTTCCCAGCCGCCATCTTGGTGGGGTCGGCCACATAGCCCCCCTTCCCAGTCGCCATCTTGGTACGGTCTGCCCCATAGCCCCCCTTCCCAGCCGCACTCTTGGTGGGGTCTGCACCCCCCTCCCCACCTCCTGGCGCGGTGGCTCCGCCCCTCCTCCCCGGCTCCTTGCACGGTGGCTCCGCCCCCCCCGCCTCCTGGCGCGGTGCCTCCGCCCCCCTCCACGGCTCCTTGTACGGTGGCTCCGCCCCCTCCCCCCCTTCTCGGGCGGTGGCTCCGCCCCCCCGGCTTCCCGCCCTTCCCAACGGCCGCGCTCGCGCTGCCCCTTCCCCTCAGGGCTTCCCGCCCTTCCCAACGGCCGTTCCCCCCCCGTCCCCTCACGGACCGAGGCGCGAAGGAGCCCCGGCACGGCCCCATAGCGCCCCCTCTTCCCAGCCGCCATCTTGGTGGGGTCTGCACCCATGGCCGCCATATTGGTGGGGTCCGCCCCATAGCCCCCCTTCCGAGTCGCCATCTTGGTGGGGTCTGCCCCATAGCCTCTCCTTCCCAGCCGCCATCTTGGGGGGGTCTGCCCTATAGCCCCCCTTCCTAATCGCCATCTTGGTGGGGTCTGCCCCATAGCCCCCATTCCCAGTCGCCATCTTGGTGGGGTCTGCCCCATATCCCCCACTTCCCAGCCGCCCTCTCGGTGGGGTCTGCACCCCCCTCCCCACCTCCTGGCGCGGTGGCTCCGCCCCTCCTCCCCGGCTCCTTGCACGGTGGCTCCGCCCCCCCGCCTCCTGGCGCGGTGGCTCCGCCCCCCTCCCCGGCTCCTTGCACGGTGGCTCCGCCTCCTGCCCCCCTTCTCGGGCGGTGGCTCCGCCCCGCCGGCTTCCCGCCCTTCCCAACGGCCGCGCTCGCGCTGCCCCTTCCCCTCAGGGCTTCCCGCCCTTCCCAACGGCCACGCTCGCGCTGCCCCTTCCCCTCAGGGCTTCCCGCCCTTCCCAACGGCCACGCTCGCGCTGCCCCTTCCCCTCAGGGCTTCCCGCCCTTCCCAACGGCCGTTCCCCCCCCGTCCCCTCACGGACCGAGGCGCGAAGGAGCCCCGGCACGGCCCCATAGCGCCCCCCCTTCCCAGCCGCCATCTTGGTGGGGTCTGCACCCATGGCCGCCATATTGGTGGGGTCGGCCCCATAGCCCCCCCTTCCTAGTCGCCATCTTGGTGGGGTCTTCCCCATAGCCCCCCTTCCCAGCCGCCATCTTGGTGGGGTCGGCCCCATAGTCCCCCTTCCCCGTCGCCATCTTGGTAGGGTCTGCCCCATAGCCCCCCTTCCGAATCGCCATCTTGGTGGGGTCTGCCCCATAGCCCCCCTTCCCAGCCGCCATCTTGGGGGGGTCGGCCCCATAGCCCCCCTTCCCAGCCGCCATCTTGGGGGGGTCGGCCCCATAGCCCCCCTTCCCAGTCGCTATCTTGGGGGGGTCTTCCCCATAGCCCCCCTTCCCAGTCGCCATCTTGGTGGGGTCTGCCCCATAGCCCCCCTTCCCAGTCGCTATCTTGGTGGGGTCGGCCCCATAGCTCCCCTTCCCAGTCGCCATCTTGGTGGGGTCTGCCCCATAGCCCCCCTTCCAAGTCGCTATCTTGATGGGGTCTGCCCCATAGCCCCCACTTCCCAGCCGCCATCTTGGTGGGGTCTGCACCCATGGCCGCCATCTTGGTGGGGTCTGCCCCATAGCCCCCTTCCCAGTCGCCATCTTGGGGGGGTCTTCCCCATAGCCCCCCTTCCCAGCCGCCCTCTTGGTGAGGTCTGCACCCCCCTCCCCGCCTCCTCGCGCGGTGGCTCCGCCCCCCCCTCCCCGGCTCCTTGCACGGTGGCTCCGCCCCCCCCGCCTCCTGGCGCGGAGGCTCCGCCCCCCTCCCCGGCTCCTTGCACGGTGGCTCCGCCCCCTGCCCCCCTTCTCGGGCGGTGGCTCCGCCCCGCCGGCTTCCCGCCCTTCCCAACGGCCGCGCTCGCGCTGCCCCTTCCCCTCAGGGCTTCCCGCCCTTCCCAACGGCCGTTCCCCCCCCGTCCCCTCACGGACCGAGGCGCGAAGGAGCCCCGGCACCGCCCCATAGCGCCCCCCCTTCCCAGCCGCCATCTTGGTGGGGTCTGCACCCATGGCCGCCATATTGGTGGGGTCGGCCCCATAGCCCCCCCTTCCGAGTCGCCATCTTGGTGGGGTCTTCCCCATAGCCCCCCTTCCCAGCCGCCATCTTGGTGGTGTCTGCACCCATGGCCGCCATATTGGTGGGGTCCGCCCCATAGCCCCCCTTCCGAGTCGCCATCTTGGTGGGGTCTGCCCCATAGCCTCTCCTTCCCAGCCGCCATCTTGGTGGGGTCTTCCCCATAGTCCCCCTTCCCAGTCGCCATCTTGGTAGGGTCTGCCCCATAGCCCCCCTTCCGACTCGCCATCTTGGGGGGGTCTGCACCCATGGCCGCCATCTTGGTAGGGTCTGCCCCACAGCCCCCTTCCCAGTCGCCATCTTGGGGGGGTCTGCCCCATAGCCCCCCTTCCCAGCCGCCCTCTTGGTGTGGTCTGCACCCCCCTCCCCACCTCCTGACGCGGTGGCTCCGCCCCCCCTCCCCGGCTCCTTGCACGGTGGCTCCGCCCCCCCCGCCTCCTGGCGCGGTGGCTCCGCCCCCCCTCCCCGCCTCCTTCCCAGTCGCTATCTTGGTGGGCTTGGCCCCATAGCCCCCCTCCCCGCCCCTTTAAACGATGGCTCCGCCCCCCTCCCGGCCCTTTAAGGGGTGGCTCCGCCCCCGCTCCCCACCTCATGGCGTGGTGGCTCCGCCCCCCCTCCCCGGCTCCTTGCACGGTGGCTCCGCCCCTCCGCCTCCTGGCGCGGTGGCTCCGCCCCCCCTCCCCGCCTCCTTCCCAGTCGCTATCTTGGTGGGCTTGGCCCCATAGCCCCCCTCCCCGCCCCTTTAAACGATGGCTCCGCCCCCCTCCCGGCCCTTTAAGGGGTGGCTCCGCCCCCGCTCCCCACCTCATGGCGTGGTGGCTCCGCCCCCCCTCCCCGGCTCCTTGCACGGTGGCTCCGCCCCCCCCGCCTCCTGGCGCGGTGGCTCCGCCCCCCCTCCCCGCCTCCTTCCCAGTCGCTATCTTGGTGGGCTTGGCCCCATAGCCCCCCTCCCCGCCCCTTTAAACGATGGCTCCGCCCCCCTCCCGGCCCTTTAAGGGGTGGCTCCGCCCCCCCTCCCCACCTCCTGGCGCGGTGGCTCCGCCCCCCCTCCCCGGCTCCTTGCACGGTGGCTCCGCCCCCCCCGACTCCTTGCACGGTGGCTCCGCCCCCCCGCCTCCTGGCGCGGTGGCTCCGCCCCCCTCCCCGGCTCCTTGCACGGTGGCTCCGCCCCCCCCGCCTCCTGGCGCGGTGGCTCCGCCCCCCTCCCCGGCTCCTTGCACGGTGGCTCCGCCCCCTCCCCCCCTCCTCGGGCGGTGGCTCCGCCCCGCCGGCTTCCCGCCCTTCCCAACGGCCGCGCTCGCGCTGCCCCTTCCCCTCAGGGCTTCCCGCCCTTCCCAACGGCCGTTCCCCCCCCGTCCCCTCACGGACCGAGGCGCGAAGGAGCCCCGGCACCGCCGCAGCCGGCGGGTAACGGTGGGGAAAAGGGGGGGACACACACATACGAGGTGGTGGGGGGCCGCCGCCCCCCCGCAACCCCTCCCAGCATGGACTGGTTCCACTGCAACCGCTGCTTCCGCCAAGAGGGAGCCCGCTTCGCCGTCACCAGCTGCGGGCACGTCCTCTGCGCGGCGTGCGGGGGCGCAGGTAGGAGCCCCCTCCGCCCCCGCAAAATGGAGGGATACCATTGAACCCCTCAAGCGGTGGAAGGGAAGGAACCCCCCCCCCCACCTCGTATCCATAAAATGGCGGAAGAAAAGGATCCCCCTCACCTTATCGCCATAAAACGGTGGAAAGGAAGGATCGCCCTCACCTTGAACCCCACAAAATGGTGGGAGGGAAGGATCCCCCTCACCTCATATCCATATAACTCACTTTATATCCATAAAATAGTGGAAGGGAGGCACTCCCCTCACCTTATATCCACAAAATAGTGGAAGGGAGGGATCCCCTCACCTTATAGCCATAAAATAGTGGAAGTGACGGACTCCCCTCACCTTATAGCCATAAAATAGTGGAAGGGAGGGACTCCCCTCACCTTATAGCCATAAAATAGTGGAAGGGAGGGACTCCCCTCACCTTTTGTCCACAAAATGGCGGAAGGGAGGGATCCCCTCACCTTATAGCCATAAAATAGTGGAAGGGAGGGACTCCCCTCACCTTATATCCACAAAATAGTGGAAGGGAGGGACTCCCCTCACCTTATAGCCATAAAATAGTGGAAGGGAGGGACTCCCCTCACCTTATATCCATAAAATAGTGGAAGGGAGGGACTCCCCTCACCTTATAGCCATAAAATAGTGGAAGGGAGGGACTCCCCTCACCTTATATCCACAAAATAGTGGGATGGAGGGACTCCCCTCACCTTATAGCCATAAAATAGTGGAAGGGAGGGACTCCCCTCACGTTATGTCCACAAAATGGCGGAAGGGAGCGATCCCCTCACCTTATAGCCATAAAATAGTGGAAGGGAGGGACTCCCCTCACCTTGTACCCCACAAAATGGCGGAAGGGAAGCACCCCCCTCATTTCACATCCACAAAATGGCGGAAGGGAGGGATCCCCCCCTCACCTTCCACCCCCCGAAATGGTTCCCCCTGCCCTCACGCCAACCTTTTTCCCCCTCACGAACGCCGTTTTCGGGCGCCTTTTCCCTCGCACGCAGGTCCCTGCCCCGTCTGCGCCGCCGACTGCCGCTACCTCCCCGTCTCCGACAAGGCGAGTCGCCCCCCCGCCCTGGCCGCCACGTCGAACCTCCTTCCTCCTCCGTCGCCATCGGCCGCCGTCTCCTTCCCTCCCCGCAGATGCGCCCGCAGGAGAAGCTCTTCTTCAAGAGCCCGGCCGACATCGCCCTCAAGCGCTTGACCCACGTCTCCCAGGTGAGGAGGAGGAGGAGGAGGAGGAGGAGGAGGGGGCGGCCTGCCCCGCGCCCGCCGTGGGGCCGGCCCCACACCTCCCGCCTCTGCCCCACAGGTCTGGCGCTTCCATCTTGGGATGGTTTGCCGCCATCTTGGTGGGGTCTGCCCCATAGCGCCCCCCCTTCCCAGCCGCCATCTTGGTGGGGTCGGCCCCATAGTCCCCCTTCCCAGTCGCCATCTTGGTAGGGTCTGCCCTATAGCCCCCCTTCCTAATCGCCATCTTGGTGGGGTCTGCCCCATAGCCCCCCTTCCCAGCCGCCATCTTGGGGGGGTCTGCACCCATGGCCGCCATCTTGGTGGGGTCTGCCCCATAGCCCCCTTCCCAGTCGCCATCTTGGGGGGGTCTTCCCCATAGCCCCCCTTCCCAACCGCCCTCTTGGTGGGGTCTGCACCCCCCTCCCCACCTCCTGGCGCGGTGCGTCCGCCCCTCCTCCCCGGCTCCTTGCACGGTGGCTCCGCCCCCCCCGCCTCCTGGCGCGGTGGCTCCGCCCCCCCTCCCCGCCTCCTTCCCAGTCGCTATCTTGGTGGGCTCGGCCCCATAGCCCCCCTCCCCGCCCCTTTAAACGATGGCTCCGCCCCCCTCCCGGCCCTTTAAGGGGTGGCTCCGCCCCCCCCCCGCCTCCTGGCGCGGTGGCTCCGCCCCCCTCCCCGGCTCCTTGCACGGTGGCTCCGCCCCCTCCCCCGCTCCTCGGGCGGTGGCTCCGCCCCGCCGGCTTCCCGCCCTTCCCAACGGCCGCGCTCGCGCTGCCCCTTCCCCTCAGGGCTTCCCGCCCTTCCCAACGGCCGTTCCCCCCCCGTCCCCTCACGGACCGAGGCGCGAAGGAGCCCCGGCACCGCCCCATAGCGCCCCCCCTTCCCAGTCGCCATCTTGGTGGGGTCTGCCCCCCCCTCCCCACCTCCTGGCGCGGTGGCTCCGCCCCTCTTCCCCGGCTCCTTGCACGGTGGCTCCGCCCCCCCCGCCTCCTGGCGCGGTGGCTCCGCCCCCCCTCCCCGCCTCCTTCCCAGTCGCTATCTTGGTGGGCTCGGCCCCATAGCCCCCCTCCCCGCCCCTTTAAACGATGGCTCCGCCCCCCTCCCGGCCCTTTAAGGGGTGGCTCCGCCCCCCCTCCCCACCTCATGGCGTGGTGGCTCCGCCCCCCCTCCCCGGCTCCTTGCACGGTGGCTCCGCCCCTCCGCCTCCTGGCGCGGTGGCTCCGCCCCCCCTCCCCGGCTCCTTGCACGGTGGCTCCGCCCCCTCCCCCCCTCCTCTGGCGGTGGCTCCGCCCCGACGTTTTCCCGCCCTTCCCAACGGCCGCGCTCGCGCTGCCCCTTCCCCTCAGGGCTTCCCGCCCTTCCCAACGGCCGCGCTCGCGCTGCCCCTTCCCCTCAGGGCTTCCCGCCCTTCCCAACGGCCGTTCCCCCCCCGTCCCCTCACGGACCGAGGCGCGAAGGAGCCCCGGCACCGCCCCATAGCGCCCCCCCTTCCCAGCCGCCATCTTGGTGGGGTCTGCACCCATGGCCGCCATCTTGGGATGGTTTGCCGCCATCTTGGTGGGGTCTGCCCCATAGCCCCCCCTTCCCAGTCGCCATCTTGGTGGGGTCTGCACCCATGGCCGCCATCTTGGTGGGGTCTGCCCCATAGCCCCCCTTCCCAGCCGCCATCTTGGTGGGGTCTGCACCCATGGCCGCCATCTTGGGATGGTTTGCCGCCATCTTGGTGGGGTCTGCCCCATAGCCCCCCCTTCCCAGCCGCCATCTTGGTGGGGTCGGCCCCATAGTCCCCCTTCCCAGTCGCCATCTTGGTAGGGTCTGCCCCATAGCCCCCCTACCCAGCCGCCATCTTGGTGGGGTCTGCACCCATGGCCGCCATCTTGGGATGGTTTGCCGCCATCTTGGTGGGGTCGGCCCCATAGCCCCCCCTTCCGAGTCGCCATCTTGGTGGGGTCTTCGCCACAGCCCCCCTTCCCAGCCGCCATCTTGGTGGGGTCTGCCCCATAGCCCCTGCTTCCCAGCCGCCATCTTGGTGGTGTCTGCACCCATGGCCGCCATATTGGTGGGGTTCGCCCCATAGCCCCCCTTCCGAGTCGCCATCTTGGTGGGGTCTGCCCCATAGCCCCCCTTCCCAGCCGCCATCTTGGTGGAGTCTGCACCCATAGCCGCCATCTTGGTGGGGTCGGCCCCATAGCCCCCCTTCGCAGTCGCCATCTTGGTGGTGTCTGCACCCATAGCCGCCATATTGGTGGGGTCCGCCCCATAGCCCCCCTTCCGAGTCGCCATCTTGGTGGGGTCTGCCCCATAGCCCCCCTTCCCAGCCGCCATCTTGGGGGGGTCGGCCACATAGCCCCCCTTCCCAGTCGCCATCTTGGTAGGGTCTGCCCCATAGCCCCCCTTCCCAGCCGCCCTCTTGGTGGGGTCTGCACCCCCCTCCCCACCTCCTGGCACCGTGGCTCCGCCCCCCCTCCCCGGCTCCTTGCACGGTGGCTCCGCCCCCCCCGCCTCCTGGCGCGCAGGCTCCGCCCCCCTCCCCGGCTCCTTGCACGGTGGCTCCGCCTCCTCCCCCGCTCCTCGGGAGGTGGCTCCGCCCCGGCGTTTTCCCGCCCTTCCCAACGGCCGCGCTCGCGCTGCCCCTTCCCCTCAGGCTTCCCGCCCTTCCCAACGGCCGTTCCCCCCCCGTCCCCTCACGGACCGAGGCGCGAAGGAGCCCCGGCACCGCCCCATAGCGCCCCCCCTTCCCACCCGCCATCTTGGGGGGGTCTGCACCCATGAACGCCATCCTGGGACGGTTTGCCGCCATCTTGGTGGGGTCTGCCACACAGCCCCCCCTTCCCAGTCGCCATCTTGGTGGGGTCTGCACCCATGGCCGCCATCTTTGAATGGTTTGCCGCCATCTTGGTGGGATCTGCCCCATAGCCCCCCTTCCCAGCCGCCATCTTGGGGGGGGTCTGCACCCATGACCGCCATCTTGGTAGGGTCTGCCCCATAGCCCCCTTCCCAGTCGCCATCTTGGGGGGGTCTGCCCCATAGCCCCCCTTCCCAGTCGCCCTCTTGGTGAGGTCTGCATCCCCCTCCCCGCCTCCTGGCGCGGTGGCTCCGCCCCCCCTCCCCGGCTCCTTGCACGGTGGCTCCGCCCCCCCCGCCTCCTGGCGCGGTGGCTCCGCCCCCCCTCCCCGCCTCCTTCCCAGTCGCTATCTTGGTGGGCTTGGCCCCATAGCCCCCCTCCCCGCCCCTTTAAACGATGGCTCCGCCCCCCTCCCGGCCCTTTAAGGGGTGGCTCCGCCCCCGCTCCCCACCTCATGGCGTGGTGGCTCCGCCCCCCCTCCCCGGCTCCTTGCACGGTGGCTCCGCCCCTCCGCCTCCTGGCGCGGTGGCTCCGCCCCCCCTCCCCGGCTCCTTGCACGGTGGCTCCGCCCCCTCCCCCCCTCCTCGGGTGGTGGCTCCGCCCCGGCGTTTTCCCGCCCTTCCCAACGGCCGCGCTCGCGCTGCCCCTTCCCCTCAGGGCTTCCCGCCCTTCCCAACGGCCGTTCCCCCCCCGTCCCCTCACGGACCGAGGCGCGAAGGAGCCCCGGCACCGCCCCATAGCGCCCCCCCTTCCCAGCCGCCATCTTGGTGGGGTCTGCACCCATGGCCGCCATATTGGTGGGGTCGGCCCCATAGCCCCCCTTCCGAGTCGCCATCTTGGTGGGGTCTTCCCCATAGCCCCCCTTCCCAGCCGCCATCTTGGTGGGGTCGGCCCCATAGTCCCCCTTCCCAGTCGCCATCTTGGTAGGGTCTGCCCCACAGCCCCCTTCCCAACCGCCATATTGGTGGGGTCTGCACCCATGGCCGCCATCTTGGTGGGGTCTGCCCCATAGCCCCTGCTTCCCAGCCGCCATCTTGGTGGTGTCTGCACCCATGGCCGCCATATTGGTGGGGTCCGCCCCATAGCCCCCCTTCCGAGACGCCATCTTGGTGGGGTCTGCCCCATAGCCCCCCTTCCCAGCCGCCATCTTGGGGGGGTCGGCCACATAGCCCCCCTTCCCAGTCGCCATCTTGGTAGGGTCTGCCCCATAGCCCCCCTTCCCAGCCGCCCTCTTGGTGGGGTCTGCACCCCCCTCCCCGGCTCCTTGCACGGTGGCTCCGCCCCCCCCGCCTCCTGGCGCGGAGGCTCCGCCCCCCTCCCCGGCTCCTTGCACGGTGGCTCCGCCCCCTGCCCCCCTTCTCGGGCGGTGGCTCCGCCCCGCCGGCTTCCCGCCCTTCCCAACGGCCGCGCTCGCGCTGCCCCTTCCCCTCAGGGCTTCCCGCCCTTCCCAACGGCCGTTCCCCCCCCGTCCCCTCACGGACCGAGGCGCGAAGGAGCCCCGGCACCGCCCCATAGCGCCCCCCCTTCCCAGTCGCCATCTTGGTGGGGTCTGCACCCATGGCCGCCATATTGGTGGGGTCGGCCCCATAGCCCCCCCTTCCGAGTCGCCATCTTGGTGGGGTCTTCCCCATAGCCCCCCTTCCCAGCCGCCATCTTGGTGGGGTCTGCCCCATAGCCCCTGCTTCCCAGCCGCCATCTTGGTGGTGTCTGCACCCATGGCCGCCATATTGGTGGGGTCCGCCCCATAGCCCCCCTTCCGAGTCGCCATCTTGGTGGGGTCTGCCCCATAGCCCTCCTTCCCAGCCGCCATCTTGGTGGGGTCTTCCCCATAGTCCCCCTTCCCAGTCGCCATCTTGGTAGGGTCTGCCCCATAGCCCCCCTTCCGAGTCGCCATCTTGGTGGGGTCTGCCCCATAGCCCCCCTTCCCAGCCGCCATCTTGGGGGGGTCGGCCCCATAGCCCCCCTTCCCAGTCGCCATCTTGGTAGGGTCTGCCCCATATCCCCCCCTTCCCAGCCGCCCTCTTGGTGGGGTCTGCACCCCCCTCCCCACCTCCTGGCGCGGTGGCTCCGCCCCCCCTCCCCGGCTCCTTGCACGGTGGCTCCACCCCCCCGCCTCCTGGCGCGGTGGCTCCGCCCCCTCTCCCCGCCTCCTTCCCAGTCGCTATCTTGGTGGGCTCGGCCCCATAGCCCCCCTCCCCGCCCCTTTAAACGATGGCTCCGCCCCCCTCCCGGCCCTTTAAGGGGTGGCTCCGCCCCCCCTCCCCACCTCCTGGCGCGGTGGCTCCGCCCCCCCTCCCCGGCTCCTTGCACGGTGGCTCCGCCCCCCCGCCTCCTTGCACGGTGGCTCCGCCCCCTCCCCCGCTCCTCGGGAGGTGGCTCCGCCCCCCGGCTTCCCGCCCTTCCCAACGGCCGTTCCCCCCCCGTCCCCTCACGGACCGAGGCGCGAAGGAGCCCCGGCACCGCCCTATAGCGCCCCCCCTTCCCACCCGCCATCTTGGGGGGGTCTGCACCCATGAACGCCATCCTGGGATGGTTTGCCGCCATCTTGGTGGGGTCTGCCACACAGCCCCCCCTTCCCAGTCGCCATCTTGGTGGGGTCTGCACCCATGGCCGCCATCTTTGGATGGTTTGCCGCCATCTTGGTGGGATCTGCCCCATAGCCCCCCTTCCCAGCCGCCATCTTGGGGGGGGTCTGCACCCATGGCCGCCATCTTGGTAGGGTCTGCCCCATAGCCCCCTTCCCAGTCGCCATCTTGGGGGGGTCTGCCCCATAGCCCCCCTTCCCAGCCGCCCTCTTGGTGAGGTCTGCATCCCCCTCCCCGCCTCCTGGCGCGGTGGCTCCGCCCCCCCTCCCCGGCTCCTTGCACGGTGGCTCCGCCCCCCCCGCCTCCTGGCGCGGTGGCTCCGCCCCCCCTCCCCGGCTCCTTGCACGGTGGCTCCGCCTCCTCCCCCGCTCCTCGGGAGGTGGCTCCGCCCCCCGGCTTCCCGCCCTTCCCAACGGCCGCGCTCGCGCTGCCCCTTCCCCTCAGGGCTTCCCGCCCTTCCCAACGGCCGTTCCCCCCCCGTCCCCTCACGGACCGAGGCGCGAAGGAGCCCCGGCACCGCCGCAGCCGGCGGGTAACGGTGGGGAAAAGGGGGGGACACACACATACGAGGTGGTGGGGGGCCGCCGCCCCCCCGCAACCCCTCCCAGCATGGGCTGGTTCCACTGCAACCGCTGCTTCCGCCAAGAGGGAGCCCGCTTCGCCGTCACCAGCTGCGGGCACGTCCTCTGCGCGGCGTGCGGGGGCGCAGGTAGGAGCCCCCTCCGCCCCCGCAAAATGGAGGGATACCATTGAACCCCTCAAGCGGTGGAAGGGAAGGAACCCCCCCACCACCTCGTATCCATAAAATGGCGGAAGAAAAGGATCCCCCTCACCTTATCGCCATAAAACGGTGGAAAGGAAGGATCGCCCTCAGCTTGAACCCCACAAAATGGTGGGAGGGAAGGATCCCCCTCACCTCATATCCATATAACTCACTTTATATCCATAAAATAGTGGAAGGGAGGCACTCCCGTCACCTTATATCCACAAAATAGTGGAAGGCAGGGATCCCCTCACCTTATAGCCATAAAATAGTGGAAGTGACGGACTCCCCTCACCTTATAGCCATAAAATAGTGGAAGTGACGGACTCCCCTCACCTTATAGCCATAAAATAGTGGAAGTGACGGACTCCCCTCACCTTATAGCCATAAAATAGTGGAAGGGAGGCACTCCCCTCACCTTATATCCACAAAATAGTGGAAGGGAGGGATCCCCTCACCTTATAGCCATAAAATAGTGGAAGTGACGGACTCCCCTCACCTTATAGCCATAAAATAGTGGAAGGGAGGGACTCCCCTCACCTTATAGCCATAAAATAGTGGAAGGGAGGGACTCCCCTCACCTTATGTCCACAAAATGGCGGAAGGGAGGGATCCCCTCACCTTATAGCCATAAAATAGTGGAAGGGAGGGACTCCCCTCACCTTATATCCACAAAATAGTGGAAGGGAGGGACTCCCCTCACCTTATAGCCATAAAATAGTGGAAGGGAGGGACTCCCCTCACCTTATAGCCATAAAATAGTGGAAGGGAGGGACTCCCCTCACCTTATAGCCATAAAATAGTGGAAGTGACGGACTCCCCTCTCCTTATATCCACAAAATAGTGGGATGGAGGGACTCCCCTCACCTTATAGCCATAAAATAGGGGAAGGGAGGGACTCCCCTCACCTTATGTCCACAAAATGGCGGAAGGGAGGGATCCCCTCACCTTATAGCCATAAAATAGTGGAAGGGAGGGACTCCCCTCACCTTGTACCCCACAAAATGGCGGAAGGGAAGCACCCCCCTCATTTCACATCCACAAAATGGCGGAAGGGAGGGATCCCCCCCTCACCTTCCACCCCCCGAAATGGTTCCCCCTGCCCTCACGCCAACCTTTTTCCCCCTCACGAACGCCGTTTTCGGGCGCCTTTTCCCTCGCACGCAGGTCCCTGCCCCGTCTGCGCCGCCGACTGCCGCTACCTCCCCGTCTCCGACAAGGCGAGTCGCCCCCCCGCCCTGGCCGCCACGTCGAACCTCCTTCCTCCTCCGTCGCCATCGGCCGCCGTCTCCTTCCCTCCCCGCAGATGCGCCCGCAGGAGAAGCTCTTCTTCAAGAGCCCGGCCGACATCGCCCTCAAGCGCTTGACCCACGTCTCCCAGGTGAGGAGGAGGAGGAGGAGGAGGAGGAGGAGGGGGCGGCCTGCCCCGCGCCCGCCGTGGGGCCGGCCCCACACCTCCGGCCTCTGCCCCACAGGTCTGGCGCTTCCAGCGGGCGAAGTCCGACCTGCTGCTGGCTTGCCACAAGGAAGCCGCTCGCCGCGCCCAGGCGGCGCTGGAGGACGCCCGCCATGTGTTGGATGCCCGCAATAAGTCAGAACCCCCACCGGGGCCGCCATCTTGGGAGGGTCCCCCTGCTGACCGCCATCTTGGGAGGGTCTGCCCCCCCTTGGGTGCCATCTTGGTGGGGTCTGCCCCATAGCCCCCCTTCCCAGCCGCCATCTTGGTGGGGTCTGCACCCATGGCCGCCATATTGGTGGGGTCGGCCCCATAGCCCCCCTTCCGAGTCGCCATCTTGGTGGGGTCTTCCCCATAGCCCCCCTTCCCAGCCGCCATCTTGGTGGGGTCGGCCCCATAGTCCCCCTTCCCAGTCGCCATCTTGGTAGGGTCTGCCCCACAGCCCCCTTCCCAACCGCCATATTGGTGGGGTCTGCACCCATGGCCGCCATCTTGGTGGGGTCTGCCCCATAGCCCCTGCTTCCCAGCCGCCATCTTGGTGGTGTCTGCACCCATGGCCGCCATATTGGTGGGGTCCGCCCCATAGGCCCCCTTCCGAGTCGCCATCTTGGTGGGGTCTGCCCCATAGCCCCCCTTCCCAGCCGCCATCTTGGTGGGGTCTGCCCCATAGTCCCCCTTCCCAGCCGCCATCTTGGTGGGGTCTGCACCCATGGCCGCCATCTTGGGATGGTTTGCCGCCATCTTGGTGGGGTCTGCCCCATAGCCCCCCCTTCCCAGCCGCCATCTTGGTGGGGTCGGCCCCATAGTCCCCCTTCCCAGTCGCCATCTTGGTAGGGTCTGCCCCATAGCCCCCTTCCCAGCCGCCATCTTGGTGGGGTCTGCACCCATGGCCGCCATCTTGGTAGGGTCTGCCCCACAGCCCCCTTCCCAGTCGCCATCTTGGGGGGGTCTGCCCCATAGCCCCCCTTCCCAGCCGCCATCTTGGTGGGGTCCGCACCCCCCTCCCCACCTCCTGACGCGGTGGCTCCGCCCCCCCTCCCCGGCTCCTTGCACGGTGGCTCCGCCCCCCCCGCCTCCTGGCGCGGTGGCTCCGCCCCCCCTCCCCGCCTCCTTCCCAGTCGCTATCTTGGTGGGCTTGGCCCCATAGCCCCCCTCCCCGCCCCTTTAAACGATGGCTCCGCCCCCCTCCCGGCCCTTTAAGGGGTGGCTCCGCCCCCGCTCCCCACCTCATGGCGTGGTGGCTCCGCCCCCCCTCCCCGGCTCCTTGCACGGTGGCTCCGCCCCTCCGCCTCCTGGCGCGGTGGCTCCGCCCCCCCTCCCCGGCTCCTTGCACGGTGGCTCCGCCCCCTCCCCCCCTCCTCGGGCGGTGGCTCCGCCCCGGCGTTTTCCCGCCCTTCCCAACGGCCGCGCTCGCGCTGCCCCTTCCCCTCAGGGCTTCCCGCCCTTCCCAACGGCCGTTCCCCCCCCGTCCCCTCACGGACCGAGGCGCGAAGGAGCCCCGGCACCGCCCCATAGCGCCCCCCCTTCCCAGCCGCCATCTTGGTGGGGTCTGCACCCATGGCCGCCATATTGGTGGGGTCGGCCCCATAGCCCCCCTTCCGAGTCGCCATCTTGGTGGGGTCGGCCCCATAGTCCCCCTTCCCAGTCGCCATCTTGGTAGGGTCTGCCCCACAGCCCCCTTCCCAACCGCCATATTGGTGGGGTCTGCACCCATGGCCGCCATCTTGGTGGGGTCTGCCCCATAGCCCCTGCTTCCCAGCCGCCATCTTGGTGGTGTCTGCACCCATGGCCGCCATATTGGTGGGGTCCGCCCCATAGCCCCCCTTCCGAGTCGCCATCTTGGTGGGGTCTGCCCCATAGCCCCCCTTCCCAGCCGCCATCTTGGGGGGGTCGGCCACATAGCCCCCCTTCCCAGCCGCCCTCTTGGTGGGGTCTGCACCCCCCTCCCCACCTCCTGGCACCGTGGCTCCGCCCCCCCTCCCCGGCTCCTTGCACGGTGGCTCCGCCCCCCCCGCCTCCTGGCGCGGAGGCTCCGCCCCCCTCCCCGGCTCCTTGCACGGTGGCTCCGCCCCCTGCCCCCCTTCTCGGGCGGTGGCTCCGCCCCGCCGGCTTCCCGCCCTTCCCAACGGCCGCGCTCGCGCTGCCCCTTCCCCTCAGGGCTTCCCGCCCTTCCCAACGGCCGTTCCCCCCCCGTCCCCTCACGGACCGAGGCGCGAAGGAGCCCCGGCACGGCCCCATAGCGCCCCCCCTTCCCAGCCGCCATCTTGGTGGGGTCTGCACCCATGGCCGCCATATTGGTGGGGTCGGCCCCATAGCCCCCCCTTCCCAGCCGCCATCTTGGTGGGGTCTGCCCCATAGCCCCTGCTTCCCAGCCGCCATCTTGGTGGTGTCTGCACCCATGGCCGCCATATTGGTGGGGTCCGCCCCATAGCCCCCCTTCCGAGTCGCCATCTTGGTGGGGTCTGCCCCATAGCCCTCCTTCCCAGCCGCCATCTTGGTGGGGTCTTCCCCATAGTCCCCCTTCCCAGTCGCCATCTTGGTAGGGTCTGCCCCATAGCCCCCCTTCCGAGTCGCCATCTTGGTGGGGTCTGCCCCATAGCCCCCCTTCCCAGCCGCCATCTTGGGGGGGTCGGCCCCATAGCCCTCCTTCCCAGTCGCCTTCTTGGTAGGGTCTGCCCCATATGCCCCCCTTCCCAGCCGCCCTCTTGGTGGGGTCTGCACCCCCCTCCCCACGTCCTGGCGCGGTGGCTCCGCCCCTCCTCCCCGGCTCCTTGTACGGTGGCTCCACCCCCCCGCCTCCTGGCGCGGTGGCTCCGCCCCCTCTCCCCGCCTCCTTCCCAGTCGCTATCTTGGTGGGCTCGGCCCCATAGCCCCCCTCCCCGCCCCTTTAAACGATGGCTCCGCCCCCCTCCCCGGCTCCTTGCACGGTGGCTCCGCCCCCTCCCCCCCTCCTCGGGCGGTGGCTCCGCCCCGCCGGCTTCCCGCCCTTCCCAACGGCCGCGCTCGCCCTGCCCCTTCCCCTCAGGGCTTCCCGCCCTTCCCAACGGCCGTTCCCCCCCCGTCCCCTCACGGACCGAGGCGCGAAGGAGCCCCGGCACCGCCGCAGCCGGCGGGTAACGGTGGGGAAAAGGGGGGGACACACACATACGAGGTGGTGGGGGGCCGCCGCCCCCCCGCAACCCCTCCCAGCATGGACTGGTTCCACTGCAACCGCTGCTTCCGCCAAGAGGGAGCCCGCTTCGCCGTCACCAGCTGCGGGCACGTCCTCTGCGCGGCGTGCGGGGGCGCAGGTAGGAGCCCCCTCCGCCCCCGCAAAATGGAGGGATACCATTGAACCCCTCAAGCGGTGGAAGGGAAGGAACCCCCCCCCCACCTCGTATCCATAAAATGGCGGAAGAAAAGGATCCCCCTCACCTTATCGCCATAAAACGGTGGAAAGGAAGGATCGCCCTCACCTTGAACCCCACAAAATGGTGGGAGGGAAGGATCCCCCTCACCTCATATCCATATAACTCACTTTATATCCATAAAATAGTGGAAGGGAGGCACTCCCCTCACCTTATATCCACAAAATAGTGGAAGTGACGGACTCCCCTCACCTTATAGCCATAAAATAGTGGAAGTGACGGACTCCCCTCACCTTATATCCATAAAATAGTGGAAGGGAGGGACTCCCCTCACCTTATAGCCATAAAATAGTGGAAGGGAGGGACTCCCCTCACCTTATAGCCATAAAATAGTGGAAGGGAGGGACTCCCCTCACCTTATAGCCATAAAATAGTGGAAGTGACGGACTCCCCTCACCTTATATCCATAAAATAGTGGAAGGGAGGCACTCCCCTCACCTTATATCCACAAAATAGTGGAAGGGAGGGACTCCCCTCACCTTATAGCCATAAAATAGTGGAAGTGACGGACTCCCCTCACCTTATAGCCATAAAATAGTGGAAGGGAGGGACTCCCCTCACCTTATGTCCACAAAATGGCGGAAGGGAGCGATCCCCTCACCTTATAGCCATAAAATAGTGGAAGGGAGGGACTCCCCTCACCTTGTACCCCACAAAATGGCGGAAGGGAAGCACCCCCCTCATTTCACATCCACAAAATGGCGGAAGGGAGGGATCCCCCCCTCACCTTCCACCCCCCGAAATGGTTCCCCCTGCCCTCACGCCAACCTTTTTCCCCCTCACGAACGCCGTTTTCGGGCGCCTTTTCCCTCGCACGCAGGTCCCTGCCCCGTCTGCGCCGCCGACTGCCGCTACCTCCCCGTCTCCGACAAGGCGAGTCGCCCCCCCCGCCCTGGCCGCCACGTCGAACCTCCTTCCTCCTCCGTCGCCATCGGCCGCCGTCTCCTTCCCTCCCCGCAGATGCGCCCGCAGGAGAAGCTCTTCTTCAAGAGCCCGGCCGACATCGCCCTCAAGCGCTTGACCCACGTCTCCCAGGTGAGGAGGAGGAGGAGGAGGAGGAGGAGGAGGGGGCGGCCTGCCCCGCGCCCGCCGTGGGGCCGGCCCCACACCTCCCGCCTCTGCCCCACAGGTCTGGCGCTTCCATCTTGGGATGGTTTGCCGCCATCTTGGTGGGGTCTGCCCCATAGCCCCCCCTTCCCAGCCGCCATCTTGGTGGGGTCGGCCCCATAGTCCCCCTTCCCAGTCGCCATCTTGGTAGGGTCTGCCCCATAGCCCCCTTCCCAGCCGCCATCTTGGTGGGGTCTGCACCCATGGCCGCCATCTTGGTAGGGTCTGCCCCACAGCCCCCTTCCCAGTCGCCATCTTGGGGGGGTCTGCCCCATAGCCCCCCTTCCCAGCCGCCCTCTTGGTGTGGTCTGCACCCCCCTCCCCACCTCCTGACGCGGTGGCTCCGCCCCCCCTCCCCGGCTCCTTGCACGGTGGCTCCGCCCCCCCCGCCTCCTGGCGCGGTGGCTCCGCCCCCCCTCCCCGCCTCCTTCCCAGTCGCTATCTTGGTGGGCTTGGCCCCATAGCCCCCCTCCCCGCCCCTTTAAACGATGGCTCCGCCCCCCTCCCGGCCCTTTAAGGGGTGGCTCCGCCCCCGCTCCCCACCTCATGGCGTGGTGGCTCCGCCCCCCCTCCCCGGCTCCTTGCACGGTGGCTCCGCCCCTCCGCCTCCTGGCGCGGTGGCTCCGCCCCCCCTCCCCGGCTCCTTGCACGGTGGCTCCGCCCCCTCCCCCCCTTCTCGGGCGGTGGCTCCGCCCCGGCGTTTTCCCGCCCTTCCCAACGGCCGCGCTCGCGCTGCCCCTTCCCCTCAGGGCTTCCCGCCCTTCCCAACGGCCGTTCCCCCCCCGTCCCCTCACGGACCGAGGCGCGAAGGAGCCCCGGCACCGCCCCATAGCGCCCCCCCTTCCCAGCCGCCATCTTGGTGGGGTCTGCCCCATAGCCCCTGCTTCCCAGCCGCCATCTTGGTGGTGTCTGCACCCATGGCCGCCATATTGGTGGGGTCCGCCCCATAGCCCCCCTTCCGAGTCGCCATCTTGGTGGGGTCTGCCCCATAGCCCCCCTTCCCAGCCGCCATCTTGGTGGGGTCGGCCACATAGCCCCCCTTCCCAGTCGCCATCTTGGTACGGTCTGCCCCATAGCCCCCCTTCCCAGCCGCACTCTTGGTGGGGTCTGCACCCCCCTCCCCACCTCCTGGCGCGGTGGCTCCGCCCCTCCTCCCCGGCTCCTTGCACGGTGGCTCCGCCCCCCCCGCCTCCTGGCGCGGTGCCTCCGCCCCCCTCCACGGCTCCTTGTACGGTGGCTCCGCCCCCTCCCCCCCTTCTCGGGCGGTGGCTCCGCCCCCCCGGCTTCCCGCCCTTCCCAACGGCCGCGCTCGCGCTGCCCCTTCCCCTCAGGGCTTCCCGCCCTTCCCAACGGCCGTTCCCCCCCCGTCCCCTCACGGACCGAGGCGCGAAGGAGCCCCGGCACGGCCCCATAGCGCCCCCTCTTCCCAGCCGCCATCTTGGTGGGGTCTGCACCCATGGCCGCCATATTGGTGGGGTCCGCCCCATAGCCCCCCTTCCGAGTCGCCATCTTGGTGGGGTCTGCCCCATAGCCTCTCCTTCCCAGCCGCCATCTTGGGGGGGTCTGCCCTATAGCCCCCCTTCCTAATCGCCATCTTGGTGGGGTCTGCCCCATAGCCCCCATTCCCAGTCGCCATCTTGGTGGGGTCTGCCCCATATCCCCCACTTCCCAGCCGCCCTCTCGGTGGGGTCTGCACCCCCCTCCCCACCTCCTGGCGCGGTGGCTCCGCCCCTCCTCCCCGGCTCCTTGCACGGTGGCTCCGCCCCCCCGCCTCCTGGCGCGGTGGCTCCGCCCCCCTCCCCGGCTCCTTGCACGGTGGCTCCGCCTCCTGCCCCCCTTCTCGGGCGGTGGCTCCGCCCCGCCGGCTTCCCGCCCTTCCCAACGGCCGCGCTCGCGCTGCCCCTTCCCCTCAGGGCTTCCCGCCCTTCCCAACGGCCACGCTCGCGCTGCCCCTTCCCCTCAGGGCTTCCCGCCCTTCCCAACGGCCGTTCCCCCCCCGTCCCCTCACGGACCGAGGCGCGAAGGAGCCCCGGCACGGCCCCATAGCGCCCCCCCTTCCCAGCCGCCATCTTGGTGGGGTCTGCACCCATGGCCGCCATATTGGTGGGGTCGGCCCCATAGCCCCCCCTTCCTAGTCGCCATCTTGGTGGGGTCTTCCCCATAGCCCCCCTTCCCAGCCGCCATCTTGGTGGGGTCGGCCCCATAGTCCCCCTTCCCCGTCGCCATCTTGGTAGGGTCTGCCCCATAGCCCCCCTTCCGAATCGCCATCTTGGTGGGGTCTGCCCCATAGCCCCCCTTCCCAGCCGCCATCTTGGGGGGGTCGGCCCCATAGCCCCCCTTCCCAGCCGCCATCTTGGGGGGGTCGGCCCCATAGCCCCCCTTCCCAGTCGCTATCTTGGGGGGGTCTTCCCCATAGCCCCCCTTCCCAGTCGCCATCTTGGTGGGGTCTGCCCCATAGCCCCCCTTCCCAGTCGCTATCTTGGTGGGGTCGGCCCCATAGCTCCCCTTCCCAGTCGCCATCTTGGTGGGGTCTGCCCCATAGCCCCCCTTCCAAGTCGCTATCTTGATGGGGTCTGCCCCATAGCCCCCACTTCCCAGCCGCCATCTTGGTGGGGTCTGCACCCATGGCCGCCATCTTGGTGGGGTCTGCCCCATAGCCCCCTTCCCAGTCGCCATCTTGGGGGGGTCTTCCCCATAGCCCCCCTTCCCAGCCGCCCTCTTGGTGAGGTCTGCACCCCCCTCCCCGCCTCCTCGCGCGGTGGCTCCGCCCCCCCCTCCCCGGCTCCTTGCACGGTGGCTCCGCCCCCCCCGCCTCCTGGCGCGGAGGCTCCGCCCCCCTCCCCGGCTCCTTGCACGGTGGCTCCGCCCCCTGCCCCCCTTCTCGGGCGGTGGCTCCGCCCCGCCGGCTTCCCGCCCTTCCCAACGGCCGCGCTCGCGCTGCCCCTTCCCCTCAGGGCTTCCCGCCCTTCCCAACGGCCGTTCCCCCCCCGTCCCCTCACGGACCGAGGCGCGAAGGAGCCCCGGCACCGCCCCATAGCGCCCCCCCTTCCCAGCCGCCATCTTGGTGGGGTCTGCACCCATGGCCGCCATATTGGTGGGGTCGGCCCCATAGCCCCCCCTTCCTAGTCGCCATCTTGGTGGGGTCTTCCCCATAGCCCCCCTTCCCAGCCGCCATCTTGGTGGGGTCGGCCCCATAGTCCCCCTTCCCAGTCGCCATCTTGGTAGGGTCTGCCCCATAGCCCCCTTCCCAGCCGCCATCTTGGTGGGGTCTGCACCCATGGCCGCCATCTTGGTAGGGTCTGCCCCACAGCCCCCTTCCCAGTCGCCATCTTGGGGGGGTCTGCCCCATAGCCCCCCTTCCCAACCGCCCTCTTGGTGTGGTCTGCACCCCCCTCCCCACCTCCTGACGCGGTGGCTCCGCCCCCCCTCCCCGGCTCCTTGCACGGTGGCTCCGCCCCCCCCGCCTCCTGGCGCGGTGGCTCCGCCCCCCCTCCCCGCCTCCTTCCCAGTCGCTATCTTGGTGGGCTTGGCCCCATAGCCCCCCTCCCCGCCCCTTTAAACGATGGCTCCGCCCCCCTCCCGGCCCTTTAAGGGGTGGCTCCGCCCCCGCTCCCCACCTCATGGCGTGGTGGCTCCGCCCCCCCTCCCCGGCTCCTTGCACGGTGGCTCCGCCCCTCCGCCTCCTGGCGCGGTGGCTCCGCCCCCCCTCCCCGGCTCCTTGCACGGTGGCTCCGCCCCCTCCCCCCCTCCTCGGGCGGTGGCTCCGCCCCGGCGTTTTCCCGCCCTTCCCAACGGCCGCGCTCGCGCTGCCCCTTCCCCTCAGGGCTTCCCGCCCTTCCCAACGGCCGTTCCCCCCCCGTCCCGTCACGGACCGAGGCGCGAAGGAGCCCCGGCACCGCCCCATAGCGCCCCCCCTTCCCAGCCGCCATCTTGGTGGGGTCTGCCCCATAGCCCCTGCTTCCCAGCCGCCATCTTGGTGGTGTCTGCACCCATGGCCGCCATATTGGTGGGGTCCGCCCCATAGCCCCCCTTCCGAGTCGCCATCTTGGTGGGGTCTGCCCCATAGCCCCCCTTCCGAGTCGCCATCTTGGTGGGGTCTGCCCCATAGCCCCCCTTCCCAGCCGCCATCTTGGTGGGGTCGGCCACATAGCCCCCCTTCCCAGTCGCCATCTTGGTAGGGTCTGCCCTATAGCCCCCCTTCCTAATCGCCATCTTGGTGGGGTCTGCCCCATAGCCCCCCTTCCCAGCCGCCATCTTGGGGGGGTCTTCCCCATAGCCCCCCTTCCCAGCCGCCATCTTGGTGGGGTCGGCCCCATAGTCCCCCTTCCCCGTCGCCATCTTGGTAGGGTCTGCCCCATAGCCCCCCTTCCGAATCGCCATCCTGGTGGGGTCTGCCCCATAGCCCCCCTTCCCAGCCGCCATCTTGGGGGGGTCGGCCCCATAGCCCCCCTTCCCAGTCGCTATCTTGGGGGGGTCTTCCCCATAGCCCCCCTTCCCAGTCGCCATCTTGGTGGGGTCGGCCCCATAGCTCCCCTTCCCAGTCGCCATCTTGGTGGGGTCTGCCCCATAGCCCCCCTTCCAAGTCGCTATCTTGATGGGGTCTGCCCCATAGCCCCCACTTCCCAGCCGCCATCTTGGTGGGGTCTGCACCCATGGCCGCCATCTTGGTGGGGTCTGCCCCATAGCCCCCTTCCCAGTCGCCATCTTGGGGGGGTCTTCCCCATAGCCCCCCTTCCCAGCCGCCCTCTTGGTGAGGTCTGCACCCCCCTCCCCGCCTCCTCGCGCGGTGGCTCCGCCCCCCCCTCCCCGGCTCCTTGCACGGTGGCTCCGCCCCCCCCGCCTCCTGGCGCGGAGGCTCCGCCCCCCTCCCCGGCTCCTTGCACGGTGGCTCCGCCCCCTGCCCCCCTTCTCGGGCGGTGGCTCCGCCCCGCCGGCTTCCCGCCCTTCCCAACGGCCGCGCTCGCGCTGCCCCTTCCCCTCAGGGCTTCCCGCCCTTCCCAACGGCCGTTCCCCCCCCGTCCCCTCACGGACCGAGGCGCGAAGGAGCCCCGGCACCGCCGCAGCCGGCGGGTAACGGTGGGGAAAAGGGGGGGACACACACATACGAGGTGGTGGGGGGCCGCCGCCCCCCCGCAACCCCTCCCAGCATGGACTGGTTCCACTGCAACCGCTGCTTCCGCCAAGAGGGAGCCCGCTTCGCCGTCACCAGCTGCGGGCACGTCCTCTGCGCGGCGTGCGGGGGCGCAGGTAGGAGCCCCCTCCGCCCCCGCAAAATGGAGGGATACCATTGAACCCCTCAAGCGGTGGAAGGGAAGGAACCCCCCCCCCACCTCGTATCCATAAAATGGCGGAAGAAAAGGATCCCCCTCACCTTATCGCCATAAAACGGTGGAAAGGAAGGATCGCCCTCACCTTGAACCCCACAAAATGGTGGGAGGGAAGGATCCCCCTCACCTCATATCCATATAACTCACTTTATATCCATAAAATAGTGGAAGGGAGGCACTCCCCTCACCTTATATCCACAAAATAGTGGAAGGGAGGGATCCCCTCACCTTATAGCCATAAAATAGTGGAAGTGACGGACTCCCCTCACCTTATAGCCATAAAATAGTGGAAGGGAGGGACTCCCCTCACCTTATAGCCATAAAATAGTGGAAGGGAGGGACTCCCCTCACCTTTTGTCCACAAAATGGCGGAAGGGAGGGATCCCCTCACCTTATAGCCATAAAATAGTGGAAGGGAGGGACTCCCCTCACCTTATATCCACAAAATAGTGGAAGGGAGGGACTCCCCTCACCTTATAGCCATAAAATAGTGGAAGGGAGGGACTCCCCTCACCTTATATCCATAAAATAGTGGAAGGGAGGGACTCCCCTCACCTTATAGCCATAAAATAGTGGAAGGGAGGGACTCCCCTCACCTTATATCCACAAAATAGTGGGATGGAGGGACTCCCCTCACCTTATAGCCATAAAATAGTGGAAGGGAGGGACTCCCCTCACCTTATGTCCACAAAATGGCGGAAGGGAGCGATCCCCTCACCTTATAGCCATAAAATAGTGGAAGGGAGGGACTCCCCTCACCTTGTACCCCACAAAATGGCGGAAGGGAAGCACCCCCCTCATTTCACATCCACAAAATGGCGGAAGGGAGGGATCCCCCCCTCACCTTCCACCCCCCGAAATGGTTCCCCCTGCCCTCACGCCAACCTTTTTCCCCCTCACGAACGCCGTTTTCGGGCGCCTTTTCCCTCGCACGCAGGTCCCTGCCCCGTCTGCGCCGCCGACTGCCGCTACCTCCCCGTCTCCGACAAGGCGAGTCGCCCCCCCGCCCTGGCCGCCACGTCGAACCTCCTTCCTCCTCCGTCGCCATCGGCCGCCGTCTCCTTCCCTCCCCGCAGATGCGCCCGCAGGAGAAGCTCTTCTTCAAGAGCCCGGCCGACATCGCCCTCAAGCGCTTGACCCACGTCTCCCAGGTGAGGAGGAGGAGGAGGAGGGGGCGGCCTGCCCCGCGCCCGCCGTGGGGCCGGCCCCACACCTCCCGCCTCTGCCCCACAGGTCTGGCGCTTCCAGCGGGCGCAGTCCGACCTGCTGCTGGCTTGCCACAAGGAAGCCGCTCGCCGCGCCCGGGCGGCGCTGGAGGACGCCCGCCATGTCCTGGATGCCCGCAATAAGTGAGAACCCCCACCGGGGCCGCCATCTTGGGAGGGTCTGCCCCCCCTTGGGTGCCATCTTGGTGGGGTCTGCCCCATAGCCCCCCTTCCCAGTCGCCATCTTGGTGGGGTCTGCACCCAGGGCGCCATCTTGGGATGGTTTGCCGCCATCTTGGTGGGGTCTGCCCCATAGCCCCCCCTTCCCAGCCGCCATCTTGGTGGGGTCTGCCCCATAGCCCCTGCTTCCCAGCCGCCATCTTGGTGGTATCTGCACCCATGGCCGCCATATTGGTGGGGTCCGCCCCATAGCCCCCCTTCCGAGTCGCCATCTTGGTG